>NW_020216426.1:0-23759 GCF_003070985.1 Temnothorax curvispinosus | reverse complement strand
AACCAAATTTTAATTAATTATATATGAAATAGGGGTAGAAAAAACTGAAAAATATAATAGAATTAAAAATAAATCGCTATCTCAAATAATGAAAAAGCTGCAGCGTAAAACACATTTTTTTTATAAATAAAAATCTGCATAAAATCTATACCGGTCGACCGATTTCAATAAAATTTGAGGAGGACATACTTTCTATGATACTCTATTTGTGTGTAAAATTTCAACCCGGTATCTAAAAAATTGTAGAAGTAGATGCGTGTACAAAAAATCCGTACACACACACATACACACACACACACACACACACACACACACATACATACATACTTCCGGACATTTTTTACTAATACGATTTTTCGACATTTTAGAACATTCTAAACCTATTTCCATCAAAATCTCGAAAAAAAATTTTTTTACCATCACAAAGCTTCCTCTATGAGGAAGCAATATGTATAAAATATATCAAATTCATATATATATAAAACTATATATATATATAACTATTATAAAAACTTTGAGGTTGTTTCACAAGCAATATTATGCGCGAATAGCTTCTACTGAAAATTTTACGGATCAAGTAGCATAATAATTTAAAATCTAATCTGTAGATCACGAATCTGATAAAATCTTAATAAAACATGCTGCTAGTCGAAGGGATCTCAAAAGTTTCTAAAGCATTTCATTCATGTAAAATCATCTTTATTTTTTATGAATACACTTTTTATTGGATGTCCGTTTTTGCAAATTTCTAAATGAATTAATATGCCGAGCATCGCTCTGGGGATTTCGCGAATAATTCGAGCGAAGAAGTTCGGGCATGACCTTTCAAACAACAGAAAGTGAACGATGGCAGAGTGTAAAGCCATTTCTGCGCGTAAAGACCGTTAACTCTGATCGCATCGCCGGCAGGCACGGCAGTTAGAATAATTTCTACGTTTCTGTGTCAGAAACTGATGACTCCGCCTTCCCGTCCTTTACCTTCCTACCGTTAACTCGGCGAATTTCGTCCCGATCGAAGTGAATGGCGCGGGGCCACTTAAGTAATTTCTCAGAATAACTGCCTTGCGAATCCTCCGCTCGGTTTGGGATATCAGTGTACGGTTTTACCAATTTCGCGAATAACTTCAATCCGAGACTCGTTCCCAATAATATAAGTAATTATTTCCTGTTGGTCCAACGTGATCGATTTAAAAACGTCGGAGAATTCGCGATTCTGTTTCTGGAACTGCCATTGACTTGCTTTTTTTAAATTCGATTATTAGCGTTTATAATGATTTTGCTTATTATATATTACATAAAAAATTCGCGATTACACAATCTTTTATTAATTTGCGAACTACTTAACATTTACTGCTAGATAACAAAATACAAAAACAAAATACAAAACTAACAACGTTTCCGTCACATTTTTTCTTTATTTTTGTACGAGATGACGAAGGTATTCGAAGATTACAAACGTGAATTCGTCCGATCGACTCGGCGAGATTTGTCGGTACAAAGAAGAGCTGGAGCGTAAAAAGGGAATCTTACGTAAAAATCTCAAAGGATTGCAAAAGCCGCTGTGGCGACGACGAGGCGACAAAGATGATCGCTTCGTCGAGGTTTACGGATAAAAGGGCGAGAAGAAAACGAGGAAAAGCAGTTCGCGGACGTTCCCATGCAAAGAGTCCTTCAGCTCCCTGGGGGGGGGGGGGTAAGGGAAAAGAAAAAACACGGAGAATAGAAAAAGGTTTTCCAGAATTCGGGCAAACCTGTGGGAAAGAACTGAATGAACGCAGTACAGGTCGCCTTTAATGCTCCAGTATTATTCCTTAGGATAATAGAGTTTCCCGACACGTCACATCGAAAATCAAGCGATGTCTCTGATACTTTGATAAATAATTACTCATGTCTTCAAATCAAATGAAATAAATTGTAATTTTAAAAAATGAGTATTAAAGAAAAAACCCTGTAATAATTATTTTTAACACACTTAACGAGCAGATCTTATGACATAATCCTTGATTAGTATGAAACCACGCAATTCTTTCGCAGTACTCGACAATATAAAGCTAACAAGGTGTTAGCATGACTAAATTAATGTTAAATTGATGGTTATATCGCTTAATTGACAGCTCTTCGTATAGATTGGCATAAATAAACCGTGAATATTGCATCACGATTTCTCGAGATAAAACACTCAAGACTTTCATTCGACGCGTCAAGCGAACGCGTCAAAGATCACCGATAATTCGCCCGCCACACCTTCGGTCACCACGCGGCCTAGCACAGTCGGTCGCGCGCAATTTCGAATTCCTTGGGACTTAAAGGGCCTCGAGGATCAGGTGTGGTCGGTCCCTTTGGGTGCCCTCTGCTTAGGTGTCGCCGCTCCGTCACGTATCCGAGCACGACAAAGGGTCCGCATCCGCGTAAAGCGAACTTGTCCGCGCGATAGACGACACGGCGGCAAAACTTCACAAGCGACCGAAACGCGGTCCCCGAAACGGGGCCAGGTTGTCGGGGACCGTGGCTCGCAACCGGGGGGAAGTAGACGGCCGTTCCTCACCGCGCGACTCTCGCGCGGGTACGCGCAACGCGAAAAAAAAAGGAACTTGTCAACAAGCGGGATCCGAGTAAAAAGTGCATTGTATAAGAGAAAACGAAAAGGGGGGACGGGGAAAGAGGGACGGTGGGATGTTAGTGGAGAAGGGAAACGCTCTCCGGTCGGAGAGACGAGAGATTAGCAGCGGAACCCTGCCGGTAAAAAAAGCGGTCTACCGGCGAAATAATATACCCAGATACTAAGGCCTCGTTGCCAGGAATGTGAGACGTTTCTGCCTTAAATATGCCGACTCGGAACACCGTACAAATTTGCTCGACGGTCGTAAAAAGTGGACGCCGCGGCTACATTAAGGAGGACGATAACATGCGTGAATACCGTTTTGTTTAATATCTGCAAATTTTTAGTAGCGAATATCGCTCGCACTTATAGCTTGTTACACAGAAGGGGCATTAAAGATTATCAATTATTTGATGGTATCAAATTTACCTTGGACTATTCGGAAATAGTTATTTGTGTAACAAGTGTCGTAAGATGAAAATTCCCGGATGCGGTTACCGCACCCGGGAATTTTCATCTTTACACACGACTTACACTCCTTATTTTATGTTGCAAGTGCCTGGAAAGTGGTCTATCACGCACGCGTAGCGTGCGTAATGAGGCACTTTCCATGCACGTGTTGCATAAATTGTATTTACTACCAATATATTATTTTCGAAGAGTTGAGATATTTTACTTTTATATTTCTTAAAGAATACTGAAGCTCTTTCTCTTTTTGATCCCATAGATCCTAAATAAAATTATGCGACAATCGCTAATTAATCCGACACTTCTTTGAAAAAATAAACATAACCAAAGGAAGTTGAAAGACAGTTTCAAAACGTATGTTGCACACGCCAAAGAGTTCGAATACGAGCCATTTAGTCCTTTATAAAATCTCGTACATGGAATTCTATATTTACAAAAGAACTAAATTCCATTATTTGATCCAATTGATGAACACCCTATATCGAAAAGAAAATTATAAGCGTGTCTATGTAGCACTGGTTTTTTTATAAGAATAACAATTTTTAACTAAGCAGAAAACCTTAGAAAATAAATATGGCTTATGTTTAAAAAAGAGTAAAAAATAAAAATATTTCTTTAAATATAAATAAAATTAAATCATAAAAGGTCAATGAGTTTCGCAAGGAAAGCGAAATCATTCTCGTAGAACTTTACGGTTTTTTTCCTTTTTTAACCTGTAACATCGATATTTTTCAATGGAGAACATTCGACCGGTGGTCGATGCCGGTTTATACCTACATGGTCCACGGAAATTCGGAAAACGTAAGGTGCAGAGCTTTGTTGCGCAGGTATGAATGGACGAAAGAATGGAACTTGGAACAAGTGTATACGTTCCACAATGCCGACAATGCGAGGAATCCCACGTGATTTATAGACTTGGTTTCGATGAGTCGAAGAGGTTTTGAAAACGAGTCGATGATGTGTGACGACGCCTACGTTGCGATTTATGAATTTACAGTTACCGATTTATAATTACCAATTACGTGCAGGGTTTGCATTTGGCGTATAAATTTTGGACAGGCTTGAAATTATATTTGCATTATCGAATCCGTTACCTGCAATAATATTCTCACATTAATCGAATAATCATCTTCAGTTATGTCTCTTTATCTTATTTTGTAAATATTAGGTATATGAAAATGGCTTAAAGTCTGAATTAATTTATTTGGTAACAATGGTAATTGTGGAAATAAATAAGGATTACTTGTATAAAAGTAAAACAAGGCAATACATATCTTAATTAATACCCTTCGAGAAACAATCGGAATAGTTACGTTACGCTGTTAGCGTACAATAAACCGGTCATATTGATATTCGAGTGTCGAGTTATTCGAGTTTACTAATACTAGAAACGTCCCTCGCAGCGTCTACGGCCTTGGTGCCAATTAACGATTCGCACGTAAATACATAAATCGCAATTCGTTAATTCGCGGGTCGACTCTTCGCGCGGTTAGCGGGATTCGATATGCCAATGTCGAAATCTGCCCCCGAGCGCAATGCTATTCATTCGACTCGAGAAACTCGGGCCGGCCATTGTTCGTGAGTTATGTTCTCGTAACGAGAAACGAGGCTTCGGCACGATGCATCGTTTTAACAGTTGCCAATTCGCCCGTCTTTGAGATCGGCTTCAGCTGTAACGCGCATCGCGAGAAAGTGCTTCGCTTCGCGCTCGCGCTCGCGAGTGAAATTACGGGCGAGGCTGCGTTTACGACAACTTCTCCGAGATTTTGTTGCGTGATTAATTGACTCTCTAAAACGATTAATTTACTAAACAAAACGGATTAAGATATGCATTTCAATTAGCATTTAATAAAAACACGTAATTTTGTTATATTAATAAAATAACATATAGACAAAGATATTTACAACCTCTTTCTCTTTTGTCGTCTATTCCTCAATTCTCCCCAATTCTCGAAATATACATTAAAGATTACTAGTCCGATTTAAATCCGTTCAATTTTCCGTAGTATGCACATGCTGGATGAAGAATGCGTTTTCGGGCAGAAAAACGGTGAAGAAGGAAAGCTTATTCAATCGGGGCAGGTTAGATTTAAGGTGCTTCAGAAACTCTATAAAGTAATCCGACTTTGGCAGCGGATCGCGTATACAATCCACAAACCTGCGGGCGTAAGAAGCGAATAATAGCCTCATTCATCGAAATAACGAAAATCTCTGCGCGCGTATAGTGCCGTCACCGACCGTCCGACGTTTATAAAGGCATTGTACCGATCTCAATATCTGTTCGAAAGAAACGGCATTCCATTCCGCGGAATGAATCTTCCAAAACCTAGCTAAATGACGCATAATCAGAAAGGTAATAGTGGAGAGTTGTCTTTTCTAGAGAACCTCGTACGTAAACCTCTCGTATGTAATTTAGATTTTGTAAAAAGTTGGTTCTTACACTATCATTACATATAATAGATAAATATCTGTCTTGGCATACAAAAATATTGATTAATAACTGGACAAGTAATAATAATATTATTATCTGGTTCACATCTCTTATTGCAACAGTAAAACAAAAAATATAACAAAAAGAATTACATATATCACAAAATCGCAGTTTCCTGTGCTTTAATTGAGACAAAAGTCCAGCGGAGTTTGATAAACAGATTTCAAGATGTTGAAGCACAAAGTGTATCGCTGGTTTAATCTCCACGATTGTGGAGCAGACGGAATAAAGCGGTCTGTTCGTGAAGAAAAGCGATTCGGGCAAAGTTGGGGGGCGCAGGTCGTAAAACCCGTTGGAACTACGTAGAATTTAGAAACCAGATCGACACCGAGGCCGATGATGAATAGACCGATTCGTGAAGCGGTAGTGAGAGGGAAAAGGGGGTCACGATCATTGAGAGACGACCCCGCGTGTGTGCGTGTGAGATGTGCGACTGTGCACGAAGGTCCTACACGATAAATCTTGGACCACGGTTCTGTTTTCGTGTCCGCGCACTCGAGCGTGCCGACTAAATCTCCGCGATACAAAGGATTTTATAAAGTGGGTGGAACTTATAAAGTGACCTTTTTTATGATCTCCGTGAATGAGAGTGTCACGCGAACCGGGCCGATCCCTCGGATTTTCCAAATTTTATTATGCTCCAACTAGGTGCTCGTGTGAACCTGCAAAGTAATCCGAAACGAGATCAATTTCTGCCGGGCCATTCGAGATAAAATATCCTAATTCATGGGAAATGGTATACGGTTCGTAAAAATATCGCATAGGACAGCTAGAAGACAGAAGATTGGTGTCAGTTTACGTGAATGTATAACATAAAGAAATACTTTTAAATAGATATATGCACATGAGAATGAGAAATTGAAATTAAGTCCAGTATCTTATACGTGACACTGAAAATGATACTTTTATCTAGGTGGGATTTCATCCAGCGACTTTAAATTGTCGATATGTCATGAGTATTATCTGGTAAAGGAAAAAAATGAACATGCGTCTAGATAGAACGAGTTTCAGCTACCGAATAACATTAAAGTCTGACTATATCGACATTTTAAGCATCGTGTTCACGGCCATTGAGGCGCAACCGCTGGAGATCCCGTTCTGTATAAGGTGCACGCGAGGACCCCTGTAATGATGCTAATCAGTCAATCGAGGTGACAGCGAGAGCATGATCGAACCGGTCGCAGCACGTGCTCCTACTTCTAAAAAAACATTCTCATGCGGATTTCATGTGTCTCTCGGAAGCGCATCTAAAATTCTTACTAATGCATCGCCATTTTCTGATAAGCTGCCAGAGATAAAATGCAAATTTCTTCGGTAGAGTTTGAAAGCCGGCCGAGGATTAAAAGCTTGTTGTAAATTTGTTGCGAGGTATGCTTCAATAAGCGCCGCTATAACGGACGTTCGATAAGGACTCGCTCACTTTCCTGCAGAACAGGAAATGTCCTAGGAAACCGGTATCTTAAGCATTTTTTAAATATTCGCGTTGTTGATACACGATCGATGAAAAATTTGATGAGAGGCTTTTCATAAAGATTTTGCGACGTATTTTGATGAATATTATTTACATTAATAGATGAAAACACGAATATGTAAAAACTGTCAGTGACTTATTGTTTGTGCCATAATAATAATAGTTGCAGCAAATCGTGGTGGATGGAAACGGATCTGAAAAGGTTAAATAGAAAGAGCTCGCGGGATCGGCGATTTCTGCAGGTGGTACTCAGATCGTGAGGAACCGTGTTCCCGGGGTATTCAGGAATAACGGACTAACGAATGACATCTCTTCTATCTCCATAGAATGACGTGACCCTTGATCGATTCCAGATCGCTCTTGAGGAATCCGCGTAATTGATCGATTGTCCAATCATTGTTCTCGTACCAGCGCTTCTCGGAATAATGTGCAAAATATTTCTCTTCATAAAAGCAGTTGGCTACTTAAGAATAGTTAGCGACTGATTCAGGGCAATGAGGTATTTGTCAAAGGCATATAATTGCTGATAGAAATTGTAGTATCGTGCGTTACTATAAAGAACTCACTCGGACTAATCAGCATTCTTACCTTTAATTAACGAATTTCTTGAACAAATTTGTAAATAATAAATTCCAATGTCCTATCGTAAATATTTGAAATATTTCTGGGTAAATATTATTTAATTTGCCGACATGAATGTCGCTCTCAAAGTTAATATTAAAATTTTGAAAAGAATCTTGCAATGCTCAATCGAATCTGCCGTCGGCGACATTTTAACAATAGCGAATTTGTGCTACTCCCAACAACAGCTTCCGACTCTTTGGGATTTTCTTTTCGTGCTTAACAATACTCTCTGTTGGTATCTACGAGCTGTGGCGCACCCGCGAGCGATGAGATCATAAAACCCCTATGAGTGATCGTAACCGGAAAACGAAGAAGAGGCACTGTGAGGCGGCCGTGCTTTACCCTATCCTACTGTACCCTATGTTAGAATCGACCGCGAGAGCTCGATGGAAACTGTTTCCGGGTAGAAGAATCCGTTGGTGCGGTTAGCACGATGCCCCAAAGCGGGTTGACCTCGAGAGACCACAGAGTCCGTAGGTCCAGGACGGTCAGAGCCAAGATCATCGTCTCTCTAATCTCGTTCCTCGCGTGTCTGTGTATGAGTTGTCCCTACCACCACGAAGGAAACCATAGAAGAATCGAGCCGCTAAGGGAGACGCAAGGACGGAAGGGCGGAGAGGGGAAGAAAAGGATGAACCGAGGAGCGAGCATCTAGATCGCCACGGAACGTCGCCCGCTTTACTCGGATCGGAGACGCGAAAAATGATCGCGGGTCGGTTTCCGGGTCACGCGCCCGTCGAGACGCTCCCCGAGCATCAAGTGTCATTATTATTGCCCCCTCGACTCGCGCTCGATATGCTTCGGGGATGCGCCTACTCGGAGCAGGTCTCGTTGCTGAGAAAGCGAGTACCGGTGCGCAGCCACTGGGCCACGAAGAAAATACGATGTGGAACGGCCAAGTGTTCCCAGTCACGCCCTGCGACGGTGTTACCTGCGACGAAGCGTTATCTGCGGATCGCGAAGGATAATTCAACTTTCCGCTTTGGTCTTTGAATAATAACATTAAATATTCGATTTATTTTAAACTGCAATAAAAGTAACTTATTTTTAACTATTTAAGAAATAATTATTTTATTAGTTAAAAACGCGCGTAAACGCGTATATCTCGTTTTAACATCAAGTACAGCACTTTGGCAACCACTGTCATTATTATACCGATATTGCCTGCAGCATGGCTCTGTATTTAATTACTACAAATTTCCTTCCCGTTTGATCATCCACGTGCTCGGTAACTACTTCGCGCGGTTAGCTTCCTCGGGCCGGGTCGAGCGAACGGCCGCGCCTCCGTGCAAGATGATCATCCCGATGCCTAGCCCCCTACACGACTTCCTTCCTCAATTCCCGTGGCAATCGGACTGCGATTTCTGTCTGCCCTCCCATGGACACAACGGGCAATTAGTTCATCGAGCGTGTATCGGAGTGTATCGACCGATCGCCACGGCGCGGCGTCCCGCTGCCGTTCGTGATTTATGCCGCATTGTCTTCTGGCCCACGGCAGCGGTCGTACGATCCCGATCGTTTGAATCCATCCGTCGCTTATATATCCGTTCTTTTGCCTCGTCGCGGCCACCTTCTCCACCTCGCCGTAAGGTATCGATATCGCGGCTCGAGGAGTCCTCGAACTCTCGATCGAGAGCTGGTTCCGCGCGCGTGACCGGGAGGTTCTGCCTCTTCATCCCGCGCGTTTCTCTCCGCTCCACCGCGGCGCCGCGCCGCCGAGGAGGTGCGATCGTCGCGGCCGTAGCCTCATTAGTCGCCTGATGTCTTTCTTAATTGCCTTGCTCCTTCCTGTTGCTTTATTTCTTAGCGCTGATCCCCGATCGCCCCGCTAAGGTAAATCGCGCAATTTTTTGTCTTCATTATTAACACGTAATGGAAAAGAGAATAGCGTGCAAAAAACTTGTGAGAAATCTGCTGATTGGCTTCGCGTTGGTAGTAAATCTACATCATCCTTGATACCTCGCGGACGGAGGTCGGTACTATGTAGTTTAAACGCCGTAAGTGTCGTAAACACTGTGATCACGCATCGCGTATACACTACGCGGAAGAGCGAGTGCGCGCATTGTCGGAGTGTTTTCCTATGTGATGGATGTGTCAGGGTGCCGAGGTTATTTCTATGCGTTTTCCGCGAACTAAAAATATCTCGCTATAATGATGATTAATAGGGTAATTTCGGCGATCATGTAAAATCAAATCGGATAATGTATTATTATTATAATATATTACGCCTATAGGACATGACAATTCCGCATTACCTACCGCGACAAAATGGAGCGGAACATTGCACGCAAGTGTATTACTTGAAAAAAAATTGAACTTCCACAGAATTTCATCCCAACATTTTCAAAGGTAATGGCGTCGTAAAAGTGGAAAAGAATAGACACGATACGTTAGACCTTAGGAGCTTATAATAATGCTTCGCGCAATCGTAATGGAGCGTTCGCGAAGGAAGTATTCTCTCACGTATCACTCGCGCCGCGACGTGGCCATATATTTTCCAAGCAACGAACGCCGACTCCCTTTACATCCGTACGCCGGTCGTGTATCGATCTCTTCTCACGAGTGATCGATGCGGAGATCCGAGTCTACGGTCTCGTCGATCGTCACCGTCGTCGATATCGTCGTTGTTACCCGATGATTTAAGTTCTTAACCCGAGACTCCTGCTGTCAGGCGCAGCGCAAACGACATTCCCGCTTCCTCGCGACCGTCTCCTCTTCTTTCTCTCTCTCTCTCTCTCTCTCTCTTTGCGCTCTGTTGCTCTCCTCCTTCCTCCTTGCGCTTTCTTTTTACTTTTTTCCGAATAACGATTGTTTCGAAAGATATTGGCGTGAATGTCATATGCGCAACTCACGCGACGTATGGGTGTAAACGTGTTCACTTTCTATAAACGTCGGCACGTTGCCTAATCTATTTTCGCGCAGACAGTCACTTCAGTTGTACTTCAGATTGTATGCCTTTTTACAGCGCATACGTGAAGTTATTGATCTAAACTAGAAAGGAGTTCAATTCAACCTCCAATCTGGATTAACAAATAATTTGCAATCAAAAAAGAAACATTTGCAGATAAAAAGCAATTTAATATATCTTACTCCGTAAAAAAAAAAAAATTAATCTGGAAGCGTCGTGCGTTAATCCTGCATTGATTACTTCAATTCTTCTCGATTTTCACACAGGCGTATCCTGCATTTACAATTGCGCCACCGACACGCGCAAGATACTTGTGAGCTTACGATAATGTTGTTCTACGAATCCAACAACAGACGTAAGTAGAGCGCGATTTCACGATTGCAATCCATATTGTATTGATGTGTACACGTTGGAAAGTGAAAGAAGGAACTGAGAGCGCGAAGAAAGAGCGGGAAAGAGGAAAAGAAGAAAGCCGGCTATACGGTTTTATATGCATTCGCAATTGCGAGGAACGAGGAGGCACCCGGAGGGCCGCCGGAGAGAGACCCGCTGAGTTATGGACACATTCGCGATTTCTTCAGGTTGTACCTGCTGGCATCGGTTAGAGGGAAAGGGCAGCCTGCTTTATTGAATTGGGTTACATGATTTACGATACCGCCTCCCGATCTCGCTCGATCACCGCTCCCTGTCGAGGTTGACTCATAACGTTTAACCCCTCGCGAGCTCACACGTCACTCGTTATTGTGAACCTGCCTTTTATTCGGATTGATAAGAAACAAATTCGCGACAGGTGTGTCGGCGCCGAGGTTCCTAGAATAAAATAGAAAATCCGACGGGCAAGATTATACTGGAAAATCGTGCTGCAATATAAACGAAATTACGATAGGTGCGATAGATGCCGAGAAGTCGTTAGCATCCTCGGTATATAAAGTGTGTGTGGGCAGCTAAGAAATATTAATTCCTTCAGAGAGCGCGACGGGGTGATTTAGCGATGCTCGAGAAATCTACCTATCGTCGGGACGAGCCCGTACGTCTGCGCTTACCGGAAGATATTAGCGATAAGGTGTATCTGTGCTTCAACCTGTTGCGCGGGGGAAATATTACCTCGGATTGATATAGTGCCGTGTCGCGGTGAATATGTTACCCTGTGTACCGTTCACCGTAATGACGTTGTACGATAATGGCACGGTAATCACGATGGCTATTAAATACTCCGACGCGATATTTGTTCTCTCGGACCTGTGATCTCTCTCCGATCTTAAACCACCGATGGACCTGACACGCGCATCCGGACTACATTTCTGCTCATTTAAATTATCGCGTGGCACGCGGTATATCGACCTCTCAATCGCGATTGCGCGCTCGCAATATTTATATCAGCGTTAATCTTTTTTTATCGTCTCGCTACTTGATTAACTGTACACAAGACATCTAAAGATATCTCACAATTTTTTATCTTTCCCTGTAGCATCGTACTGATATTATCGTATTTTGAAATAGCCTATTCTGTATTAAACAATAAATCATTAATTTTTGAGAGATCAGTGATGGAAAGTGTACTGTACGTGTCACGTGGGCGATCCCGCGGTGCGAAACGATAAACCGGCAGTGAAATCTTTTTTTTCAGTACGCAAGGCGAAACAATTTCTGTTCGGTCAAAGCCAAGATGCGGAGCACGCGCTTCGCTCGCTCGTACGTCAATAAAATCAGCGGGTGTGGCTGAGCTCATTGGTAGGACTCGTCCAGGGTCGTTCGGATCTCGCGATGCAGGAAGAGAATATCGTAAAACTGGAGAGAACGGCGTTCGCTCGTAGACCGAACGCAGGAAAAGTTCCGGTATCGTCGATCTGCTCGTTGATCACCCGATGGCGGAGGAGAAATCTGGATGGTCCCAATGAGATAATCATCAATCGCCGTCCGAATTGTCAGTAAATTATCGCGCTCTGATACGAAGTTTGTATCGATAAGGATCAATCTTCATCGAACGCTTTATTCGTGTTCCGAGTTAAATTGGAGCAATTCTAAATATGACACATTTGATAATGAGACTACCGTGCATAACGGTTCCCTCCCCCCCGTCGGACTCATAAATATTTTCCGCGCGATTGCATAAGGAATTGGGCGATCTGACGGAGCCGACGTAATGTCAGATGCAGACGGTTCGCCAATTTAAAGCGGCCTCGAAATCACGATCTATCAGGAAACCAGTTTGAGTGCGTTCCCGCTCTTGGCACTCACGGCCGTTGAGTGATGGCTGGAGCCTAGGGCCGAGCATTGGAGCCCGTGTACCATAAAATCGCTTCACTATATCAATCTGCTTATTGCCTCGTCATATATGGCCTTTGTATCGCAATAAGCCGGGGCGAGGTGTACAAGAGTGTCACCTCCTCTTCCTCCTATCCACGTCATAATAAATAGCGGCGTGAATCACAGGAGGATCTTTATGTGTCGGATATTCCGACGTGCGTGGTACAGGTTATTGTCGGTTTACGCAACTTAGCGATGCATATTAGCATAAAAGATTTAATCAATTGCAAAATATACGGTATATGCTCGGAGAATTTTTTGCGCGTATTTTTTCCTTATGTAAGTTGCACGGCCAGGCGTAATCTTTTACACTTCTACCGCCCGCTACTCTCGCAACAATGTCGACGATGAATTATGTAACGCACCGTTATCCAGAATCCTTGGACGAACGCAATCGAGCGAGTATTAACAGTCCTGCGTACACCGCGGCGGTAATTACTGTCTCGCAACAACGGAGTTCTCCGTTCAATAGTAATTTATATTCGAATGATATACTGCGACAGCAGGGTTGACTGATACGGTTATATCCTATGCTTGACTATGCGTTACATGACGTAAAGTTCATCCCTGGAATTTTGATCGCGCGCGCGTAACAAGTAGGTATAGCTCCCGCAGGAAGACAGCTGGGATAGATATCGAAAAAGAGAAAGATCAACTTTCATGGCACTAAATGTAAAGAAAGTGTTACTGCTTGATATATACATCCCGATAAATATAAGCTTGTTAATATACGATACTATTTTTCTGCAATCACATTTTGAGCCTTATCGCCCGCTACGATCTACCACCTTCACCGGGCGCCTGATTATCAAGAAATCGCCGAAGGAATTCTTTCTTCCGCTTGAAAGAAATCAAAGCGAGTGGGAAAGAAAAGCTATTTTTGCCCCGGGCTATCAGTGAGCATCAATGACGGCAGGACTTCATGGTTCACGGCTGATTGCGAGTTAGGAATTACAGCGACGCGTCTCGCGAGCGGAAGAGTGGTAACACGATTTAATAAGTGATTTAATAAGTGGATGCCGGTACACACGCGGTATATACGGGTAACGTCTCCTCTCCCTTCCGATGTCGCTTCCACGATCAGGCTACGCGTTATCTTCTTTACCTTTCTCCTTGGTCTCTCCTCCTCCTCCCCGGCGAACGATTCCTCTCGGTACAGGTCCGCTGGACGCCGCCACATTGGCGCCACGCACTCCCACCCACATTTTCAAGTTGTGCCGAAGGAGAGTGCACGCATGCACGCACGCACGGCGCGCACACACGCGCGCGCAGCTGGGTGATCGTCGCACAAGTGCAACGCGTGTATCACGCGTACATCGACGATGATGTCAGGGGAATTTGCACCTGGCGGTACGCGCATGTACGCGCGCCGGCGATCGTACAGTATATCCGTTGCCACGATGAGGAAGGAGAGACTCGGATTCCTCGCCGTTAGAAAGCGCGCGTATATAATACGGCCGCGCGCGAAATCCTGCGCGGACGAAAGTATCCTCAGCGATACACAGCAATATCTCACTCCGAGAGAGACGACGGCGAATAATTATCGCCGCTAGTTTATCCGCACCGTCGCGCGCGGCATTGCCGCTACCACGATAAGACCGTCAAAACTGAAATGTGCGCATCCGACGTGCGTTCGTTCATTTATAAGAGTTACTGAAATACGAAGATGCAAATACGTCAGAGACGTCAAGTATCGCGATCACGATAACGATTTAGCGGTATAGCTTTTAGGCCAACAAATTTGAAACTGTTGCGCAACACGCAATTACATTATTCTTCCGTTTCGTCATAATTTTTTACGTCTTACGCGAGACACCAGGAAGTAAGAACATTTTACTGACAAAACATGAAATTAGCATAATTTAAGGAATTTTAAAGCGATCTTTAGTTAAAGTACCGCAGTTAATATTGCGCATTCTTCCTGCACGCAATCCTATTACGATATCTCGCGTCTGACCTATTGTCCCAAAGAGAACTAGAAAGAGTAATAGAAATAACTCACAGACTGCACGTTAAGTGTGTCGTCAGGCACACACCGTTGTTAGTGCCTGCGCAATCTGCACAATTTGTTTTACGATCTCATTGTATCGTTTGATATAAAGTCGCTGATCTCGTGTATTCCGGTAAAACGGGTCATACTTAAATTTCAATTTGACGCACGAAAATGTGAGAAAGGGGAAGAAGTAGGTGGGCGAAGCGCAGGTTGATCAATCTGGCAGATGGATTGCGTGCTTTCCTCCGGGGCGGCATCCAGGAGCGGGCCTTAAGAGGCACCAAAGGGCTACTGAATTACTGACAGCCAAATAACAGGCCGATCCGCAGCGCGATGTTCTCCGGCGTTGTCGGCGCCCTTTCTCTTCCTCCTTCTCGTATCTCAGGCCTGCACCGCCCGGCTGTCCCAATATGGGCCAACATATTATGCATATCGGTCATCGTGGCTCTTATCTAAACGACGTAAGTACAAACGCATCCCTTTGGAGAAGCCGACCGCGAGAATGTTTCTCGTGTTCCCGCGACGGCCACCGGTTTCGTCGGAACCGCGGAAACTTGATTAGACGAGAATCCCGTCTCCGTCTTCGCGAATCGTAATCCTGGCGGATGAACGTTGGAACGACCGAGACGACGGCGTGTGATCACTGATCGACGTAATATTGTGTTCCCACCAATACTGAGAAAATGCCATTCACCGTGGCGGATTAATGCGCCGTAAAAAGGAGGCGGCCTTATGAAGTTAAATTCGCGCTTGATTATTAACAGCCGTAATGCAATGCCGATATAGGCGCCTATTCATTATCTCCGCTCCGTCAAAAGGCTTTTAAAGGGAAGTTACGTAAAGCACGTATTATACGCGTGAATACGATTAATTGCCACGATTTGTTCCATCCACTTTAATGTATGTTCATATAATCACTGTCGTTTGTTCCTTTCTCTCCTGCAGCCGCGCCCGAATTCGTCGTCTCCTTACTTAACCGCGCACGTACCTGCAGAAATCGATCGACGTCGATCTTGAACCGGCACGTCTAAGAACCGAGAGCGCTCCGTACGGTGCGCTCGTTAGTATCACCTAGCTCCAATAATTACAACCGCGCGATATTTTTCCGCAGCTATTCGATAAGATCCGGCGCAGAGGTCGCGCAGAGACATAATCTATAATTACATCGGTGCGCCGACCGATGCACGTACACAATCGCACTGGTTGTTAACACATACTCGCACGATCGCGCCCGGCCGTTTCTTTTTGTGCGAGAAATACGAGAGTACTGAAGGATGCCTGGCTGGCTCTGTATTAGGCTTGTAAAATAGATATATCCTCGCGTTTGAAAGGGAAATGATTGCGTTCGTTATTTGTCTGTTGCGCGCAACGCCAAACGTCTCAATATCCTCTACCTCAGAAAATATATTACTTTAACACGTATTACACGACAGTGGCATGCTGAGAGTTTGTGCCGCTCGTCTCTGGCAAATGCTTCGAACAAGAGGGTAGACTATATTTCTATACAATTCGCTTTACAATCGTCAATATTGCCTCATCAGCTTTCCCGATATGCTGTCCCCTGGGAAACCATTAAGCGCAGTCGACACGCGTCCGGTCGTTTCTCGGGATACTAGAGCGGGTGTGCATTAATTTGTTACCCGTCGAATACGATCGAGAGCCGCGGGGGAGTTGGGTATGACGGTCCGTCGTGTCGCAGTTAGTCAACGCTGATGTCGGGACCACCCCGATTTGCCCGCATTGCCCTCTTGCTTCTTCGTCCCAGCGCCAGCGCGCGGTGACCTCCGCACTTCTCCACCCTCCATCGTTATTCGCGTTCTCTTCTTACTTTCTCTGCATGTGATCTCTCCCTTTCCTGCGTCTATGTGATTCATAGACTCGGCGGGAAGAAACTACATGTGGATATACGTCCCGACTCGTTCCTCGGCAAAGCAACAAGCCTATCTACTATCCTCGCGTCATGCTGAGATCGATGGAAAAGAAGTGAGAATCAGATGTCTTCGGATATCAAGAATATTTATCGGCGATAGCTCACGTATGATAAACATATAATCGTTATGTAATGATCCACGACATTAATAATTCATTTTAAAAAAAAGGTAGAAATTTCGTAATAACGACATTGCTTCTTAGCCAGAGTGAAGAGATGATTAGCTATTCATTTCGATGCACTTTCGAACCTGCTCAACGGTTTAGCGAATTGCGATCGTCTGATCTTCGCGACCGGCGAACTAAGCCGTGTCTCTTATCTCACGGTACCGATCCTGAATTTGCGTAACCGTTACGAGAAAGCGAGAGAAGAACATTGTCATCCCAGGGGTTAATGCGTTCCACATACTCAAGCAGCCTTGATATTTCAGTCGACGTTCTAGAATGACCAGGCTGTTTTTCTCGTCAACTCCGCGCGCAGATAGTACCGCGCGCAAGAATATCGCGAGCGAATACCCGTATCGTCGGCTTAGACGCTGGGCGGAGCGTGACGAATTTCAATCGTGTGAATCCCATCGGTGCCGTTCAAATGCATCGGCCGATTAGGGACGGTTAACCGTCGCTCGAACGGTGAGAGACAAACGAGACGTCACGATCGCAAGGTACTGCTGACTAGGATGTTACTGCTGTTTGTATTCTCGACGATCCAACAGAAGATTTCTACTTCACGCATGATTTTCAGGTTGCGAGAACAATGACAAATGTATGCGCCTTCTCCGGCCTGCACGAGTCTCTCAGAAATTTATCGCATCCGCTTCTGGCTTACAAATATCCCTGGAGATATTTGGAGTTCCATTTCAATTGAAAGAGCGCATAATTTCTCTTATCTCTGATCTCTTACGGTCTTTCCTTAACAATTCGGCGCTTACAATAATGTTTCTTAATGGATTTCGATCGCCCGGTAAAGAAAGTTATGTCGCGCTGCTTCCCGGCATCGGAAATACGATTATGTAGGAATAACCGAGTACCTATAAGCGACTAACTAACTTGTAGCAGTCGGCAAAGCGATAACGCGAGCGAGACAGACGCGGCGCGCGGCGGCTTAAAACATCCGATAAGAAGCACGCGCGCGGGATGCTTAACGATTTCATAAAGGAGATAGTGGCTGAGGGTAGAGCTAATTAAGCGATACAATCCCTGCGTCCTAAGGGCCGTTAAAGCCAACATCAAACGCACGCTTATCCGTGATGGAAGATACTTAAGATACCACCACCGACCATCGACTTGCCTAATTATGCGTGACACTTTGATGCCTCGCGCTCACCACACGATTCCATTTTTTGGTATATTATTATTTGTATTCGCTGTCACGTAATATCATTCTATTATACGTTAACGTTTTATGTTCATAACCCTATTCACTCCAACCCCTTTTTCCGCCTTTTTAATCCTCGCATCATAACTCACGAATGAATTGACGAAATTTAATGTTCCAAAGCGCAAATTAAAGCTACTACTTTTAGCATTAATTTGCGCTTTGGAACATTAAATTTCGTCAATTCGTTCGTGAGTTATGATGCGAGGATTAGAAACTCGCGGGGACACGAAAGGTCTGGTTGGAGCGAATAGGGATAATTTTATATACTTACTATGTAGTTTTTATATGCTTATAACGTACTATTTTATAATTATCTACAGAATAATGTAATTAATTTCGTTCTTGTCAATTTCCTACGTAAATCATACCTTTCACGATAAAATTTTCAAATTTCCGCTAAATATTACTAAACGGGTTTCGATTATCGGCTTTCGTCAATCCCAAATCGGGGTATCGCGCGCCACGCCCTGATCGCACATGCACACATGTATGCGTGTTGCATTGCGTTGTCTCGAGCCTACATAAGAACGTTCACCGGCGATACAGGGTAGATAGGTGGAGTCGGTGTTACGGACTGGTCGAAGCGGCGTGGACAGGTCCGCAGAGCCAGAAGTTGATCCACGATTATGGCCCCGTGCACGCCCTTGTTCCTTCGATCTTGCTTGATAACCGGTGCAAGTTCCCGGCCGTGAAACAGTTTTCGGGCCGGGATCGTTTTTGTTGTCGACACGACACGGCCAATCTCCCTCGACACGGAATGTCGCGCGTTACTCCCGTGGACGACCCGCTGGGTCGCCGAATTCCTTAGGGAGTGATCCTGGCGATCCGCACAGACAAACGGTATCGCGAACATCCATCCGAAAGAGCTACTCGCTCCAAACACAATGCCCCATCTTCTTCGAACAAGGGATTTGAGATTTTTAGACCGATTATAAGTTTTTGACGCCAAACTACCAATGAGAAGTGGCATATATAAGAAAGATATATATATATCCTAGAAAACTTCCAACGGTAGTTCAATTGCCATTAAGTGAAATACGTTATGATCTTAGATATTCATGCGTCGCACGTCGCTTAGATATTCGTGCGTCACAAATGTAAAATTTATCTGACCGACAAGGTTTTAAACATAACTGTTTTCATCCCGTTAGTTCTGAAATTATACGTTGCTTGTAGATTGCAACATTATCACAATTATCGTTGTAACGCAGATAATGCGGCGACATATAAGAGGATTGAAATTCTCTCTTCCTAGCGGGAAGGTCTTGCGCTGCTCTTGACGAATGTTACTCGCGCACGATCGCTTCGTGCGTTTTGCGACATGGAAAGAGCCATTGAATATATACCGTAGCGCATTATATGTGAGATACGGCGCTTAATGGGGAACTTATTCTAATGTTATGGTCGCGCGATATGCAGAAATACAGGCTTCTCCGGGCTCGATTTACTAATTACTATGCAGGTCACCTGAAGTTGTCAGGCACCACTTTCGTGGTGAACGCGCGCGTGATATCACATGCAACGAATAGGAATCACGCAGGTGCAACTTGACTCGAGAACCACGCGAGAATTCGCCTTCACCTCCATTCCCCCGTCCCGCCCCACGGTCTTTTCACAACCTTTCTCTCCTCGCTATCACGAGGAACATGATTCGCACACTTCTCGCGTTTCCATAAAGAGATGAAGAAAGTCGCGTGCATTCCTGGACCGGCGCGGTGTGACCTATGTCACAGAGCGAAATAGAAGTTTCGCGGCGCGTAAAAAAGAGGCGGAAGAGCACACCTGTGCTTCTCGCGTCACGTGGGCGTTTCGCGGCAACAAATGCTATTGTGATGTATTCTTGCAGGTTGTTTTTCTTCGCCGTTACGATCACCTATGGTGATCGTCCTTGATTTTTAAAGAAACATCACGAAGAGACCTCGATACACACGCATTATGAATTACTCATAAAATTTTAATCAAATTAACAGATTAAGACTGAACGTCAGATTCTTGATTTTTTCGTGCGTGCAAAGCTTATAGTTTTAATAAACATAGTTTATATAGTTATAAATTTCTGTCAGTTATTAAAAGTTATAATAATCGTTAAACTAATTGTTATTATAGTTGGGTTATTGTCTATTGGTCTAATGAGCATAAATCACGTCAGAAGCATTTGTAAAAAAGAATGATGTGCTTAGCAATTGCATATCCTGCTTTCGAGAGGCAAATAACTCTGGGTTACTCCGCATGTTGAGACCACTTTTACGAGGGGGTTTAATAGATTATAAAGACGTTAGAGAGGAACAGTCGGAACTCCTGCCGGCGTATTGCTCAAACTTTTGTAGACTTTTATCGCTCATTTTCTTTACTGATCAAAGCCTGAATTTCTAAAGACTGGTACAAACTTGCGTTATTGTTGGCATAATAAATTTTATAAACCGTTAACCCCCTTTTCTTATATCTTTCATATATACAGTATTTTATAGGTTTTATGTAAAATATATGAGATACATGTAATGTGAACGTTTACGGAAAAAATTCAGAGAAATAGGATCGTTGACGCGAGTTTTGTCGACGTTCTATCGAAACCGATTCGTGCGGGTGATCGGGAGAAATTGAGCGATCACTTGAATCACGTTGTAAGTACCATTCGTGCGATAATAATCATCCACGGAGACCCGCCGCAACCGTCCTCGTGATTATCCTCCCAAAGAGACACGTGATCCCGACGACTCCGGCCGATCGAGATAAACACGAGCACCGAGGACGTTATTGACCATCCAGACGCTGTTCATACCTAAGCCGGACTCGCGATCGCGGCGGAATGGAAGCGACGGAGAGGGGCTTTTTTGCAAACACAACGACAACTTGTCCGGCGGTGTTCACGATTCGACCTGGGCTGTGACCTCGACGTCGTAAATTCCGCGTCATAGCGGTTGTCACCGGTTCATCTTTTTACGAGCGTACCACGGCTCGCATTCACGGCACCCTCGAGATGTACTCCGCGTTGCCCAGGGTTCCCCGGATAAGCCGTGAGTTGTTAAAAGGACCTCTTCTCTCTCTCTCTCTCTCTCTCTCTCTCTCTCTCTCTCTCTCTCTCGACGGGAGGTCCGTGACAGCGACTTGGCACATCCTTCGCGGCGGTCCCGCTGTCGCGTCGCGTCGTCTGGACTTTGAAGAACTACCGCGGATAACTCACGAAGCGACAAGTTATATTTACTCTTCTAGAAACGGATAAGTTCCTGCACGATGGAGACTTTATCGAATTTATTTTGCAACTAAGTCGCTGTCTGTTTCCTGATAACAAGTCATGCTCACTATCTATAACTTTACTGCTAACAGAAATCTCGACGATAGTCAAGAGCGTACATCACGAGATTGTATATCCTAATTTCATATGTATATTCTGGAATATGACTCTATCACACGTAATATATATTATCTTGCGGTTATGAAATATTTCGAAAGCGTCAACGCAGATTCGTATAGAGCTACCGTAATAACTGTACTTTGAACGGTTTTTCGGAATAGGATCTGCTTATCGTGGGGCTAGTTAATGCGACGGCTGTGTTCGTCGAGATGGAGGCACTCTTAAGATGCGAGATATGACAAAGTTTTGATTTATAGTCCTGGCATAATCGATTGGGGAAGTGACGATAATTCGTTAGCGGTGCGGGGCCACGTCGTTGATAGCGACCCGACTCACATTGTCACCCGCGACGACGTTAATGTGACCAAGCCCTCTCTCATTTATAGCGCTTGTATACGCAGGTACACGACGCGGCTACCGTGTTTTGTGCCCGGCATCTCATTAATATTTCAATTACCAATTCTCGTTTACGATCGTGTTCGCGCGAGGTACAGCGCGAGAGAGGTGAGATTTTTTTGCCTCGAAACGACATATATATGAACCAAAGTTTAATGGGCGATTGCTTTGTCACGGTTCTCTCGTTGAGGACATCTCGATCTGCAACATTCCCGACGAAATTCTAGCTTGAATTTAACACGTAATGAAATGTTTGCTATAATCGCAGCTAAAGTTAATCATTAGTATATTAATTAAATTGATTAATTAATAAAATAATACAATTTTATATAGTTTTATTTTTATAAAATCCTCCCTCCGCTTCTCATTTCCTTTCTTCGCGCAATCTATAATGCAATCTGCGCCTATATTGCATTACACAATGTGTGTGCATTTGTTGTTTTTTTTTTATTGCAAAAGATTAAAGAATAAAAAACCATATTGTTTTATTGAATTTTCAGTTCTTCAGTCGTAATTTGATTTGAAAGCTTGCAAAAGTTAATAAATTTAAAAAATATATAATATTTTAATTAAAAGTACAAAGATAGTGTTGACGCAATTCGTAAAGGTGACAAAGAAATTATTCGTTTCTGCATTTTCTCTTTATATGTGCAATTCACGATTAAATATCCGCACGGAGAATTTCGGCGCGAGTTATTCGATGCCAATGCGCACTTTCGAAAGCAGTCGGTCTTGAATTAAAGGTCCCCTGTGAACGAAACTTTAAACCCACTTCGCCGACCCTCATGCAATAATTTAAGCTTCGCGCGTTCCTGGCGTGCTCGCGACATCAGGAATCGCAACCCGGTGACCCTGTCGACACATAGAAATAAATCGCGCACCGAGTCACGAAGAAAATTCGTGGTGGAACTCTCTTGGAGGCGAGGAAGAATGACACGAAGGAACGTCCGCTTGCCCTCGCCGGCGGATCGACGACGCCGAGCCGCGCATTTAATCGTTCCGCTACGTAATTAATTGGGTCTGGTAACGAGCTGCGTACGGAGATTTGCGGGACTCGCTGGTGGAATTACAAACATTTATCATCTATTAATTAAGCGATTAGTCCGTGGTGTCGCGCTAACGAGAAAGTCAGTGCGTGGAAGGTAGTTCTTTTCGCACGAACGCCGTCGGGCAATTTCTGTAGCACTAGTCGGTAGCTCAATAGAACTGGAATTCGAGCGTGCATAATTGTAAACGTTGGAAGATCCGATAATCAATGGTTTATTGATCCCCGAGAAATAACTTATTATTTCCTATCATCTGTCGCGGAGAGTCAACGGCCGCTACTTGATTTATGTTCGCTCTCCGTCGATTTTCTACGCTTTCGGTTTCTTGCGTTCTTCGCACCGACGCGACGATCTGTTTACGTAGCGTTTGAACGCTTCATTGATTCGATTCGATCGATAGCGTGCTATCGAAACGACTCGATGATAATAAGTCATCTCCGCACAGCTCGTCACAAGGCTGCAATGTGAGGCTCGAGGCTCGAGTATTATTGTATTCAACTCGCGGTTCTATCTAGCAGGAAAAGACGGCAATCGCCATACTTTACGTCTACGGATACGCATTGAAATGAGCGCGTGGGTGGCGCAGAGAAAAGACGCAGGTAGATTCACGGAAGAATGTATGGCGCTTTGCGTTTTCGCGCAGATCGGCGCGAGAGATCTCCCGTAACATCTCCGCGAGGATGTTGGGGAAAGCCCGCGCTTCTTTTCGGCACTCGTGCGGATGCACTCGCTCGTGAAACGGGGACTTGTATTCGTCGGCGAACTTTTTCGGTGGCGTGTGGGTGACTCGGAGCGTT
>NW_020216425.1:0-9328 GCF_003070985.1 Temnothorax curvispinosus | reverse complement strand
AGAAAATTAATGATGAGATTACCAAGTCTGATCAAAAGATTTCTGCTGGTTGTCAATGAAAGCAGAGATCCTTGCGTCAGACTGTTTCATTTGCTCAATCAATTGCAACAATAGATCGTTCGTCGCAGGCAATAGGGTCGATTGAGTACGTGAATCCGCAAAAGAGACTATATCTTTAAGCTCAAATGAAGGCGCGCTTTTTTCAGTTGTGGGTGTGAGAGGGGGTATGTCCGAAGACGATAATAATGATATACAGCAGGAACCAGCGTTTTTTGACATTGAATATGACCTAATACACTCAGGATGAAACACCCTTTTGCATTTGTTGCACTCAATCGACCTGTTGACAATAGTTTTTCGACATTTAAAACACGCAGGCAGCATGTGTATTGAGCTTAACTATCCACAATACAAGAAACGCACAAAATATTCATATAGATAGCATTCGTAAAGGAACACACAAAGCCGCTAAAGTCACTTCAAAGAGCATCCGAATATGGCACACTCCGACACTCCGCGAACTGTTCCACCAGCCGGCAATAATCCTGGTACATCGGTTGTCGACTGTGAATGTCGATTCATAGATCAAGCGCACGCAGGAACAGCCAACCAGATCACACCAGTGCCACCAGCCGCATCCCGCGCAGGTCAGCCAACAGAACAACTGAGAAATCGTGGATCGCGAACAGTACTCTAGCCGCAAACCCACATCAGAGATAGGGTGTAGAAAAGAGCAGAGCCGATAGCGCATGCGCACAGGGGTCGAAGTCCCTCCAGAATGACTCCCAGACAATTAGGTTGGAATAATGAGAAACATTCGTCAAGCAAATGCCAAGAGTCAAGCAATAGCACAGAAGGAATAACGAATAGCTCGTAACAGGCAGTAAAAAACATGCTCACACCTGCAACAGAAAGGCCCAAAAGCAGCTCACGGCAGAGATATGTCGAATCGAAGCAGGAGCAATACAACAGACGTGCACACTATACTCACAGAGAGAGAGAGAGAGAGAGAGAGAGAGAGAGAGAGAGAGAGAGTGGAAAGGAGGGAGGGAGAGAGAGAGAGGAAAAGAGAGATAAGGAAAGGGAGGGAAGGGAGGGGAGAGGGAGGCAAAGAGTGGCTGAGGGAGGGAGAGGAAGGCAGACCTGCTCCCTCCCGTCTGGTTTCCGTTATTTTCTCTATCTCTCTCTTTCTCTCTCTCTTTTTCCCTCTCTCCTTTTCCCTCCTTCCCTTTCCTTTCCTCTGCCCCCCTCTGCCTTCCTCTCTCTCCCTCTGCCACCCTTTGCCTCCCTCTTCTTCTTTCTCCCTCCCACCCTTCCTCTGTTTCTCTCCCCCTCTACTTCCCTCCCCCTCTACCTCCCACCCTTCCTCTCGCCCCCCTCTACCTCCCACCCTCCCTCCCTTCCTCTCTTCCAACAATTACATGCTGAAATGAAACCGGCACTACCACCATATGAAAAACTCCATTGATTTTTGAGATTTCAAGTTGCCCGTTCTCAGCCTCTAATTGCTCGGACAGCAAACGGTTTTAGGAGGCTGTGAGCTACATCGGTAGAAAGAAAATACCACAGTTTGGAGCGATTCTGACGTAGGCCAAAAAACGGCCTTATTGACACCCCTCCTTTATTTTTGAGTTGTTTGTAATGTGCACAGTACGAATATATGTGTGCCATACCGGTTGGATGTCTCTCACGCGTAAAATTGAAATGCAAAATGGTAAAATTTTTACAAGTGGGGTGTATAATAAGTACCGAGCCATACCGACTTTTTTGTATATGTAAAAAACATAACTGGTGTAACGATGCGCCTCTTACACTAAGGCATAGTCCCCGGCCACCACCCGCCGGATGCCGCCCGACCGATTCTCCGTCGGGCGAGGACAGGGCGCGGTGCGCCCACAATTTTTAATCACTTGAACCGCACCGTGTGCGCGGGAAACCCGCCACACCGGTGCCTTCCCGCACGACGCCGACGAGCGCCGAAGCGAGCCGATCC
This sequence comes from Temnothorax curvispinosus, assembly GCF_003070985.1. Lineage (NCBI taxonomy): Eukaryota > Metazoa > Arthropoda > Insecta > Hymenoptera > Formicidae > Temnothorax > Temnothorax curvispinosus. Next base: position 7,335 of record NW_020216425.1, on the reverse strand, counting down.
CTGCCGAAGCGAGCGCACGGGATCGCGCCGCTCCCACCACCACGCCATTCGTCTGACGATCGGCTTCCCTCCTGCCAAGCTCGCCGCGCCGAGCGGTATAAAAGCCGGCGCGCTCGACGAGACGACACTTCGTCTCTACCACGGCTCTCCGCTACTCCTGATGAAGCCTACCTTCCAGATCCTAGGGCGACACGCAAAAACGAGGTCCAGAGTTTGGGCCTTTACTGAGGGTTCTCAGAGTGTCCCCGAGCTCCATCACACTTACCCCGACGGTCACGGCACCGCGCGGTCGAGCGTGCTCGTCCTCGCAGCGAGGGTTTTTGCGACCGTAACCCTGGGATTCCGCAATCCTCCGTTGTACATATCGCGCTCTCGCCCACGTTATCAGCCTTCTCGATATACCGCACCGGGTGCACCCGCACCACGGTGCCGCGCCGCGACCGTAAAGTATTATACCTCCGCGTTCATCATACTACGCGAGTTCGCACGCACTACCGCCTGTCGTCATATACCGCGCTGCGGTGCTCTCTGTAACCGCGTTCCGTTCGTATATAATATACCGCGTTTCATTATTTCTTGTAAAACCGCGTCTCGTCATCACCTCGCATATACCGCCCAATGCACCGGCACTGTCGATCGTTGTAACATACCGCGCTGCGTTGTTCTCTGTATCCGCGTTCCGTTCTTATGTAATATACCGCGCTTCGTTATTTTCTGTAAACCCGCGTTTCGTTATTAGTCTGCATATACCGCCCGGCGCACCGGCGCGGTCGATCGTTGTAATATACTGCGATGAACTAAGCTTTGTATGTCATACCGCATCTCGAGTTGAATAAAATAAAGGGATACGTGTGTATCGCAAACTGACTACTGTCTCTGGGCCTTTCATCGAACTCCCGATCCAGTAAACTAATCCGCGTTCGATATTAAAGTCAGGCCGTTACAAACTGCAGAATTTTAAATCGAAATGTTGTCACAATGTCCGTTTATAACCCAATTTATGTGTTACGTGGTATAATTTTGGCTGCTTATTTGGCGCGTTTGTTATTTGTTACGGACTGAGAGGATGGGAGTAAACAAAACAGCATCACCCGGCACCGGTCGGCTTACGAATCTAACAGTTGTTCTTCCTGCTTCTCAGTGAAAGTTACACATGGACGTTAATCATGGACGAAAACAGTAGCACAGACGAAGAAAAAGTGTGTTTCATTTGTAAATCTAGCAATGGCAGCATTATTTCGTTTAAGCAAGAAATGTTTCAAAAATGCAAACTGTCTTTGATGATACGTAAAAAGTGTAATTTGAAAGACAAAGATAAAAATCTGCCAGATGAAATTGATGATCGCGTTGGCTATCACGTGACGTGTTATCGTTCTTTTATCGCCATTGGGAAGAAACGCAAAGAACGTTTTGAAGAATTGCAAGCTTTTGAGCGTATTGAACGTGAACGTGCAGAGGTACAAGCTTCTGAGACTTTTAAAGGAGATGCTGAGAATAATACGGCAACAGCATCAGAATCGGTTGAAGCAGAAGCGTGTTCTTCGGCAAACATAACAAAGAATGCAGCCAGTCCATCACCCAGCTGCTCTCATGAACATATATCTGTCCACAATTCAAACGTTGAGTAAGTGTAACATGTACGAAGTATAAGTATACCAAACTGTTGTTCGGTATACAAATTGTTATTACTATTAATAACTTAACATAAAGTGAAATCAAAATTAAATAAATTTTTTTTTGAAATATTTTAAAAAATGTAATTTTAGATATATTACAAGTAGCACTTTTAATGTTGCCAAGATGCCAATAAATTATATTTATGTTGATATTTGTTTATAAAATAATAATGCTGTATTGAAAAAAAGTACATTTGCAATGCCGACATAAAATATACGGGGTGTCCCATGTTGAAACTGTAGAGTTGGTACGCTCCTCCGTGACTTCAGATAGGGTTTTACAGTTAACGATCGACTATTTAAAGGTTCGCAATTTTATTTTGACTGTGGTAGAAACAAGTTCGAGCACGTCAAAATGAATAATTTAACTACGGAAAAAAAGGTTTACCTCATCGAGTGCTTCTTTTCTAGAGAAAAAATATATAGCTGTGTTTTTAAGGGGTTTCGTTCTAAGTACGGAACGCATAAAGTTACGAGCGAAACGACACTTAAGAGATTAAAATTTATCATTTATTTAAATTTATGCGTTACATTACTTTATTTTTCGGCAATAAATCTCCATTAAAATCAATTTTTGTGTTGTTTTTGACAGAATTATCGATTATTTCATGCAATATGAAACAATTAAAGACCGTAGACATGAACTGCCAGGCCCGTCTGCATCTATTGCCGTAGAAAAAAATATTGACAAAATTAAGAATTATTTCGAACAAAATCCAAATGCATCCATTCGGAAAAGTGCTCAAGCGCTTAAAATATCGAAAACAACGTAAAAGAATTAAATTCTGCACCGATTTAAATGATGCGCACTTTGAAAATATTTATCACTAGTTTGCTCAACTTTACTTAAATATTAGCATATTTTTCATGAATAAATACACTGATATGCAAACGTTCTGTTCAATTCAATTTATACCCATTCAAAATTGCAGACTTTCCTTTTTTCAACGCAGTTTTAGCCATGTCAATAACTACATGCATTCGCAAATGACAGCTGATTGGTTTCAACACAATCCCATGGAACACCCGTTGTATATATTAAAATGTCTATTAAATGCATTCAATTATAATAGATTTTTTGTAAAAATTATTTTTTAGTTTTTAAAATTAGTTAAAGGAAGAACCTGCTATAGAACGCGTTCAAAAAGCATAATTTTTGCGATTCTTTGACGTAGAACTATGTCTTTGACGCGGTAGGAGGGGGTATCCACGGATGCAACGATGCAACGCGACGATGCAACGAAAACATGTCACACTTTGAACGTTTATATCTTCGAAACTAATAATCGTAGAATAATAAATGACATCTCATTTTAAAGCGAAGTCCTATTTATGATAAAACAAGACTAAACTCTCTATTTGTTACCGTTACGATATAGTAGCGTTAGAAAGTTTAACTAAATTTCTTGTAGATGCAATGAAAACATGTCACACTTTGAACGTTTAGATCTTCGAAACTAATAATCGTAGAGTAATATTTGACATCTCATTTTAAAGCTTCAGAAATCCCATTTATAAAATTTATAAAATTTTTGTGGTTTTTAATAACCAATTTTCTTGAAATGGAATTATTATAAGAACCTGACGTCTGTCTGTATGTCTGTCTGACCGTGAACTACTCATTCGTTAATAGACCGAATTTTAAAGAATTATGTATGAAATAGGGGTAGAATTTTCCGGGAATGACGGTGGTGGGGTTAATTTTTTAATACCGATTTTTTTTAAACCGGTTGTGTAGTTTTTTGTTATATTTTCGAAAATAATAATCGTAGAGTAATAAATAAGTTGTCATTTGATAGCTTATATAGTCTCATTTTCTCTCTAAAGTCTATAAAGTCTCCAAAAAGGGTTACCGATTTTTTTCTTGCAACGTTTTCCGCGAACTACTTATTTGTTAATAAACCAAATTTTCAAGAATTATATATGAAACAGAGGTAGAATTTTCCGGGAATGGCGGTGGTAGGGTTAATTTTTCGATACCGATTTTTTTTAAAACGGTTGCGTAGTTTTCGCTGCCAATGTGTTTCTTATGTTCTAAAACGTCGAAATATCGCATTAAAAAAAAAATGCAAAATTGCTAATAATAAAGGGGTTTTTGTTTAAAAAAACAGCCAAACTTACCAAAATTTCTATAACTCAAAAATTGATTAACTAAATTTTAAAGAATTATATATGAAATAGGGGTAGAAAAAAACTGAAAAATATAATAGAATTAATAAAAATTGTTTTATTTACTTTACCATTGTCTAAAAAAAAATCATCAAAAACAAAAAATAAACGGGCACAGTAACAACTGTGCTGCAAACAACACGTAGAACTACGTCAACTGTCACTATTTCATGTTAAAATATTCAGCGAAGGAAAGTAGACGTAGGGCTACATTAACTGTATTTTGCTAAATAATAATGACAGTTGACGTAGCCCTACGTCTACTTTCCTTCGCTGAATACTTTAACATGAAATAGTGACAGTTGACGTAGTTCTACGTGTTGTTTGTTTTCTCGGGTCCAATAAAACGAATTTTTTCTAAACTTCTGGGGTGTTTTTAGTACACATTTTGACATTAACAAAAAAATTTTTTAATACAAAAATATTGATCTTTAATATGAAATGTTTAGCGATATTTACAACGCCTTTTTTTCATCCTCGTACACTCTAGCGTGCGTAATTTATGTCTGTAACAAACAAACAAAAACATTTCTTAATTGTCATGTAATTACCTTTTATGTGAACCTAAAAAACTTTTTAAATATCGAAAATTAAACAAATTGTGAGACTGTAAAAATTTTCAGTTTTAAATATCAAGACACCAATGTGGGTCGGCTTTAATGCTAAATTGTTAAATGATACTTCCAAAATACAGAAAGTGTCGTGCCTGCCGCCGAATTTGTCCCCGACAGACCCATCCGTTGTTATGGAAACCATGAAACGAGCAATTCAAGTTGCTAATGAGTGCAAGCAAAAATATATACCAGTTATTTATGACCTCGCAATTACAAAAATGGCAATGCAATTGCAGTCTATGCACAAAGATGATTTTCACCGACTTTTTATTTATCTCGGACCTTTTCACATAGAAATGTCTTATTTAAAGGCAGTTGACTCATTCATAGAAAATTGCGGATTGACTAATGTTATGGTTGAAAGTGGTTTGCTAGCTGCAGGATCTGTTAGAGGAGTTTCGTCTGCAAAAATTTTAATCGAGCAAAGAGACTGCACGTGCTGTTGTCGCTAAGTTTGAAAATGGAACACTTCAAGTTCTTCCTTAGAAAGAAAAATGTTAAAATTCGCGATTCTCTAATCGCGTATTTAAAGACGCTGCCGTTTCACGGACTAGTTGACGATACAATTGACAATGTGGAGCTGCGGCAGCTCATCGAACAGTACCTCACCTTCAAAGAGGAAACGCTCGCGAGTCTGCATGGGAAAACACCGCAATATTACACAATATACATGAACCTCATAGATCATTATTTGATGTTCAACAGAAATGTACGTACCGGCGACTTCGAGCTAATGAAATACGTTTTGCCAAAGATAAATAATATCCTCTTTCCGTTCAACCACGTCAACTACGCTCGTTGGCTCATCAAATATTGTGACAACTTGATGAAGGTAGCAGAAACCCATCCAGATTTTTTTGAGGACTTTAAAGCTGACTATTTGGGCATTAAATGGACGAGCAAGAATTTTTCGAGACAAGGCGCCGATTTGGTGGTAGAACAGACTATTAATGCAGATGCTGGCAGAACATTGACAGGAATCAGTCATTTCACCAATTCAATCAAAGCGCGCACAAGGTGAGTACACGTTTTCACTTACGTAAGCAAAATACTAATTGCAATTTTTAATTCATTTGTTGTTAATCACTTTTATGTCATGATTTTTTGATCGTGGTGTAATTATTGTCAACAATTTACAAATGGACTGTTAATTTTGCACTTAGAGCTGAAATATGTACAAACCTACTGGAACAGGTGGGATTGTCGAACGTTCAAAGCGTAACAAATGACTTGAAAGAAGATAGAATAAACAGAAGTCGAATTCAGATTGCAGAATTGATAAGTGGACTGAACGTTAGGATGAATCCATTTGATGAGAGTCTCAATGAGGAGTTATTGTATAATATAGCAACTGGCGAAGCTGCACCCAAAGAAGTCGAACTATTTCTTACTTCTGTTGAATCAACTGGACAGGAAATGCGGATAAATATGATCAACAGTTGGCTGCAAATGAAAATGCATTTTAGACGTATAAAATAAAAAAAACCAGATAAAGAACTTTACTTCAGTTGCAAAGAAAAGAAGAATTTGCGTCGCCGATAAAGTAACAGAAGTAAAGATACAGAAGAATTTATTTGGACGACTTTTAGGAATATCAATTGAAAAGAAAATTGACATAGGAAAGGTATTGTTTAATATAAAGACATTAGAAATAGTTTGGAAATTCATTGGTCAATGTTATCTACGTTTCCTATTACATTTTTCTACAGGTTTTAACGTATCCACTGACTCCTGTACCATTGTCCATGTGCCACATCGAAGGGATCATCCATAAAACAGATAAAGCTGTTTTAACTGCAACACTGGAGGCTACAGTACAAGTACATGATGAGCCTCAATCGATCGACATTAAAGTTGTTGATGGATTCTTCCTGTTCCACGCAATGAAGCAAGTCCCAGCTTTTGGGAATGTGTCATTGAATTATCTGTCCACAGTTTGTTCTAGTCACGTTTCTGAAGTAGTCATTGCATTCGACGAATATAGAGAACCATCGATAAAGGCAACGGAGCATGCGTTGAGAGACAGTTTCTCCAGCAATTTTTTGATACACGGTAGTGAGTAAGTTAGACCTAGCAATTTCAGTTCTGAATTGCAAAATGATAAGTTCAAGACGGCATTAGTCAAGTTCCTACTCCAACACTGGATGAGCGACGATGCGGTTGACATAATAGGATGAAAATTTGTATATGTTAACTTTGACAAATGCTACAAATATATTGTAGAAAACAGTCATGTCACAAGAACAGTTAAAGAAGAATTGTCTTGTTGCGGCCAAGAAAAAGCCGACACGAAAATGATTTACCATTTGTGTCAAGTTCAATCGGAGTCTAATGTCGTTATTCAATGCTCTGATACAGATGTGCTTGTCATTATGTTAGCAAACATGTGTAACTTGAAAACCCAGTTGCATATTTAGTTTCGTTTTGGCACAGGTATTTAAAGTTGTCAACACTAGTTGCTCATTATCATAACTGCTAATAATTTTGAATCGTCACCATGTTTCAAGAAACACACCAAGATATATCAATGTCAATAAAATACATGATGAATTAGGCGACAAAATGTGCCGGTCTTTGGCAGGCTTTCATGCAATGACCGGATGCGATTACACTCCAGCGTTCTATCGCAAAGGGAAGAAAAAACCTTTCCAAATACTTCTAGCGAATGAGAAATATCAGGACGCTTTCATCAACATGTTCAAAGAACGTGAGGAAAGCTTCAGTTTGCTGGAGGAATTCGTCTGCAGGTACATTTTTCCCCATATAATGTGTATGCCAAAAAAAAACAAGTTTAATAGTACTCGGTACAGAATATGGTAAAGGACCCCGCACAAAATCGTAGGATTTTGGACCTCACTAAAAATTTCTGAAACTTT
>NW_020216424.1:0-16621 GCF_003070985.1 Temnothorax curvispinosus | reverse complement strand
ATTATGCGAAACTTTGGGTTTTCACGAAGTAAATTGCACAAAAAGCAGTCCATATTTACTCATTAAGGTTATAAGTTTTTAAACAACGCTCGGAAATACTTCACAGCAGCGCTCCAAGCGTTCCCCATCTCAATCAATTATGCTCATATCATTGACTTCATTAAAAAAATATTTAAAAAATGAGCAATTGATAATAATTATTAGTTAATAATATTCAACCTCTTTAATAATTTAAGATAATCAATTATTCCATTAATATTAGTGATTCTTATTCGTTATGTTAAAAAAAAATATTGCCATAAACGCATTTACAACCTTATCGGTGGAAAATGGTACATGCTTATCAGGGCCGCTTGACATATACTAAAGTTTTACAGAGTACAGAATTGTGTTTGGGCTTTTTTTTAATGTGTAACGAGAACGTGATTTACTCGGGATTATTTATGCATTTAACTGTATATCAAAATATACAGTTAAATTTGTGAACAAGATATATCTATTCCTGGAAATACATACCACTTTTTGTGTAGGACAGTGGTAAAATTGTGTTTTACACTTTATTCCCGATAGGAAAAAATTATAACTAGGTTGTTATTAATGAAAAAAGTGTTACCGTGGAATCGACAACTTCCAAGCGTAGGACTGGGAAAACGTACCACCAAATTTGTAGGACTATGTGGCCAATTCATTATACAAATATTTACTAAGCTGCATACAAAAAATCAGCTGGTTATTAATAATTTTTATGATCTCGTTATTTGGACATATTCGGAGCGGAGGACGCTCCAGTCAAACCATCCATTTTGTAGGACAATTGTTTTTCCGAGTTTATTATCCAATTATCTTAACATTTCAATAAAAAACTTACTGTTAGTCAGACAATTTCGACACTCCACCAAATTGACATGTTTTACACCTGTGCACTTCATTAGCTACCTCTATCGAGATTTTTCACAGGGAAGATTTGGGCGTCTTGTCGAACCGAACCTACTCACAAAGATTTAGCCTGTTATTAATCACTGAAAAAAACAGGCGGTGGCTGCTGGACTATAATATACGATATACGAAAATAGCGCGCCGATAGCGGTGACCGATACGTGACAGAAGTAGAGTGACTACGAGTTTAATCGACTAGCTCTATTATCTCGACAATCCTCTATACTCCGTACTCTATACGAAACATCAAACTTTAGCGACTGTCGACGTTTTACTTTTAGACATTTTACACTAGTGATCCTAGTTGCAAAAGAATGTGATATGGTATCGTACTCCGTGTCCACCTGCTTCCGCCTGCGCGCTGCACCTCCAGTTGATGGATAAAAATAAAAATTAAAAAGACGTCAAGTTAAACGTCGCGGCGCGTATCTACTAATCAATGACGAGAAAAATGATGTTTCGCGCGGTTAATAATAAGCTTTTTGACGTTGAAAGATATTTGCGAGTAAGTTTGGTTGTCTGGACTCTGGACACACCGGAAGGCATGTCAACGATCATGTATTGTTACAAACGAAAGAAGAGAGGATCGATAATCGCTCCGCGCGTTACGGCCGCCCCGAAGCCAAGATTTAAAACTCAGCAGTGTTTCGTTCTAATTGTAAGACGAACGAAACGTCCGTTGCGCAACATCCGCGATGTGACTGATGATGAGCGATGAGACAGTATGGATATGGGAAAGGAGACGCGCGAGAGCGTCGCGACGCACCGTGAATAGACCATCGTTGAACGCGATGGACCACATCAACGGACAATGCGACGTGTGACACGCTCGCTCGTACTTAGGTGAGCCGTTTCGCCGTTCGTCGCTCGTGCTAGACGCGCCAGCAACAAAAATAAACGGCGCGGCGTCGCGCCGTCTACCGCGCGACCTATCCGCGTGGCCTACGCGCTCGCCCTCGCTCTCGCTCTCGCGCCTATTCGCGTCTATTTTGTTGTCCATGGTCCACCTTACCCTCGCGTCTCGGTGAAATCGGCCTTACTCTTGCCTAAACTCGATTATCTGTGCGTCGCACCGCGTAGTTTGCTATTCGAATTCGAGTTTGCGCCCCAATATTGATATCGTCGATCTTGCCATTGCCAGCGCCAACGAAGCGCGTTCTCTTAATTGTCATACCATTATCCTTGAGAAGGATAGTTTCTTTTCTGCAAATTATGGCAGTGGTAAGAGAAGAACTTCGGCTTTATTCACGCGAATATTGCGAGTTTTATTTATCTGGAGATCGAGTCAGCGCGGTGCTTCTTCTCCGGGATATATAATTTACGAGAGAGCTGTTATATAGTTTAACTCGACCGAATTCGATCTGATTCAGCAAGATTCCAGAAACGTCTGACGCTCTGTCGAACGCGCGCGGTCTCGAGCCTTCCGCTTCCGTAGAAATTCCGTAGAGTTACAGTTATCTCTCTTCGGCCCGCGTTTCCTCGTCTTTCGAACAAAAGTGCGTGAGATCGAATAGAGAAAAGAAGCTGCACCCAGCAGCGCGCAGCACCGCTGCTGTATCTGGAATTTGCGGAACCAGATATCGCGCGTTACCCCCGTTGCGCAATGTAGACCTCACGCCTGCCGCCTGACAAGGTACCGACGAGAGTGCCAAGAAAACCAAAAACCAATGTAGTTCTTCCCGCCGCGCGCCGTCTTCTCGGAAAATCGTCTGGCTACGCGGTAGATATTTGTGGACGACGCCGTATTATACTTGGCAGTAACGGGGACGGCATCTGGTATCGGGTCGAATCATTATCTCTCCTTCACGAGTGTCCTTCTCGAAAGGGACGAGACGGACCTTTTCGAGAAAAAACTTCTTTGTCGAATTTTTTTTCTACGCGTAGAAAATCCCATCACCTCGGAAAACTGCTGTGGAAACGAACACGCGCCATTTTTCTATCTCTCGAGACAAAGGGCCGGTCTCACAGTCTCCGATTAACGTGATTCTCCCTAGATTCTCCGATTAAACTCACTCTTCGTCTCTTTTTAGGGGGATAGTTAGAAAGAAATGCAGAGTGAGTTTAATCGGAGACTGTGAGACCGGCCCAAATTCCGACTTTCGACAAATTGGTAACTTTTGAAATTCTTGGATTTAAAATGCGATTCCGAGTTTTTAATACGCTGTTCGAGATGTAACAACGTCGCGTGCGCATCGTATCGAGAAATTCGACGCGTAGCAACTTGGCAACAACTTGCTGGACGATCTTGCGTCGCGCATGGATTTTACGTCGTCTTTTACAACGATAGCAAACTTGGGCGTTATTTCAAGTAAACGATATTCGGACGACTTTTTCGCTTCGTCGTCGATCGAAAATGCCGATTTTTATTTAGTCGAGTGCGACTCGATTCATTCAATCTACCGTGCAGTAGCCACTCGCGACTGACGTACTTGGTCGATCGCTGATTAAAAGTGACGGTGGTAATATCGCGCATCTCTCGTAACCCGTAACTTCTTTGACCTGATCGCATCGATTGGCTCGTTCGCTCGTGGCATGAGAAAGCTCTCTCTCTCTCTCTCTCTCTCTCTCTCTCTCTCTCTCTCTCGCGCGCGCGCGCGCCCCATCTCAATGGTCTTTAGGAAATTTCTTCATACTTGTAGATGACACATGACACGCGTCATTAGAATTATATGATAATCGACAGCGATTGACGATCAAGTTGAAAGAATTCCTAGAAAGATGCGACGGCTGCTATGACGGAGCCTAACTGCGTGCGTTCCGTTTGCTTACGGATACATGTCTCGTCATAATTCTTTTCCGCGCCCCGCCTTGCCGCACCACATCACACCACACTATGCCGTGTCACGCCTCGCCTCGCCTCGCCTCGCCTCGCCTCGCCTAGCCTAGCGTAGCCTAGCCTCGTATATTTACACATCCGTCGCGCGCTATCTAACGTATCGTTGTGTAGCGTGGGCGTCCTTACGTAAACGATCGACTTATTTGCGCTGGTGTGACTAGGAAAAACACGATACATTACATTCGTGAATTCGTGCGCCACGTTGATCTGAATTCCAATAACGGATTGCTCACGTTAAAGATTCGATCATTCGTCTAGATTCACAGGTGCGAGCGAAGCAGAGACGTTTCGTAATTGACCTACGGACACGTAGACCAGATTTAAACGATCAAAATTTCCAAAAGACGTTCTGCGTTACACATAAGTCTTTCGAAGCTCATTTGATTCTGATCTGCTTCTTGGAATATCACGTAGCCACGTATCGAGAGAACGCGAACATCATCCTTCTTTCTCTTCCCACCCCCCACGTGGCATACCAACCAAATTATAGACACGCTCCATGTTGACAAAACCAATCGTCTCGAGCATTTTTCTCAAACAATCAAAGTAATTGTTCAATTTGTTATTATTGCAGCTTCAAGATGCGAGAAAAAATAACAGGGAAGAAATAAAAACTACGTGTTATACGTGAGGTTAATTAAGTCCTCTCCCGTAATAAGGATTGTGCGATAAGGACGTTTTAACTCCATAAATTTTATAACTTGAATAATATAGGTATCCCGCCATCACGCGGGACTATTTGACCAGAAAGAAAAGTCAACTGTATCCCGATATATATGGATGTTTTACACTTACAGATACCGTCACCGAAAAGGTCGGGAAAATTAACTGATGTTTCACAGAATTTCAGTTGATGTTTCAAAGAATCGAATCGATAAATTTCGACTCAAATGACAATATGTATCGGAGTCAAACGTAATCTCCAAAGTTTTTCCAAAAATATTGCTTATTAGTAGAATCATAGATATATGTATCTTTAATACTCACTTAGCTATAGTTATTTAGCCAATTCTCAATTCTTAACACGATTCTTAACAATTCTGTAACGTACGAGATGCTTTTAAAAAGTCGATAATTCTCATTTTGTGAGAAAGAAAGCGGAAAAAAGAGAACACCATATATCTACATTACATACGTGACGTGGGCATTGCGCCGTTTTACAAAACACTTCGTGGAATATATCCCTTTTATCTCATGCGCAACGCTTCACAAGATGTTTCTTTATTTCGAGCATACATCGGCCGTGAAAGTGAATTGGAATATAAAAAAAAGAGGAAAGAGGGAGCGATCTCGCTTGACAAACTGCGTAGTTTACAGTTTCTTTCCGGAATCGTGATGACGCAATTCGGTTCTCGGGGCGGTCATAGGCCATGCAACACGTGCCTGATGTTACGCCTCTCTTTCCACATTCTTCTCGCTGACTCCTTTGCTCCGATCGCAAGAATGTCACGAGACGAAGAAATGATTCGTCGCTAAGTGCTTCCCGACGAGAAACTGGCTCACGCCGAAAAATTGTACGCACAATGTCGCACAAGCTTTGACGTATCCTGATCTGTCAGGTCGGAGCAAACTACGACCGTCGTATATCGCCATGATAAGTGCTTTGGCCCTTAATTAGCATTTCTCTCGTTTAGCACCTTCCTTTTCTCTCCCTCTCTCTCTCTCTCTCGCGCGCGCGCGCGCGAAGCTACTCCAAGCCATATTATTTATATTATTTATTATACTCATTAGTTGGCAACTGCGTACGGTCGCTTGCGTAGACGAAATTGGATGATTTACTAAATTATTTACTACATGATCGATGAAAATTTACATGTAGCGTGCCGTGGCGGATCCACGATGCCGGTAGATGTGTCGCGTCACGTTAGTCACGTAGCGTTGCATCGGCTATGAGGTGATTCTGACGTAAGCGACGAGCCGTGTTGCCATTGGCCGAGAGATCGACAGGCCTCCGTCGAGCCTCTATCCTCTACATTCTTCGACTCACGTCTAACAATGAGTGCACGTGTAAAGTTATCAATCTAACCGAGAGGGACTAAAACGTTCCGTGGACAAGCATATGGGGCCTTTCCAGGCCTTTCTCAGGCAAACGGCAAATAATGGCAATCGCGCCCAATACAGCGCTGCATCGATGCCTGGACCGAGGACCGAGGATCGTAGCGATCGCGGCCCAACGCCTCGAGCTCCTCGATTTCGATCTCGATCTCAATCTAGATCTAGATCCCGATTCCCGGCTCAAATGGCACGTCCGAGAGCACGACCTATGACGAATACTCTACGTTGATTGGTTAAATTAAAAGAATAGGGAAAATTGTCAACAATGATGAAATTTGTTTGTGCTTTACCAAGCTAGGCTTGAGTTCGTTACTACTGAAAAATATCTCAATAACGGCAGAATAACGAGAACGATTGTTTCAATGTCAAAGTGGGAACGTTCGAGACTTTCGAAAAGGCTTGCTGGAAAGAGATGAAACTTGAAAATTTCATTTATACAAGAGTAAGCCATCGCGGCAACGTAATCAAATGATAAGAGAATCCCATATTTCGAGAGACTGACTCTTCAAGTGAGATTTTCATGAGACCTCTCAAGGGTAATTTTCATCCGATATGTAAGCGATTTTAATGAAAAATGAGAGATAATATATAAAGATATGTGACGCTCGTCTCATGATAAATTTTAACTGAAATTTTTATCGCCACGCTAAAAAATATGTTCCTATCATCGAGATACTTTCCAACAAGGACGATCGAATCGTTTTACACTTCTATTTTACATCAAGCTATTTTTACACAAGTTTATCGCTATTCGCTCGTGCGCACCAACATAAAACTTTAAACTGTTTATACACGTAAACAGAGTAGCTCGCTTCGCTACTTGAATTTCGTTTAAGCTATAAATCTAAGCATCGAAACACACGTATATATCTGAACATGTACATACGTATTTGCGTTAAAAAAACTCGTTAAAAAAATGTATCGATGTATCGTTTGTTCCAGATCTTTTCACATTTTTCGTCTATAAGTTTTGTTATACGTGCTGTCTGACAGTTTCCTAAGTGATATTACATCAGACGTAACGAAAGAAGGCGCGCATTTTAGAAAAAGACGTGACTCTGCTTCTTCGACGACGCAGATGTTTTAACCTCTCTCTCCCTCTCTCTCTCTCTCTCTCTCCCCATCTCCCTCTCCCTCCCTCCCACTCTTCTCGTTCACTCTCTCTAGCTGATGGATTTATTGGTGAAATATTTATTCGCTTGCGTGGAATGTGTTACTACACAACGAGATGTGTGAATTTTCCTTTTGTTAAAAGTAAAAAATTAAGGATGAAAGGAATGACACGCGCATGCTTTCGCTACGTGAAGAACTACAATGATAGTCTATCGCTATCAAAACTAACTCGGGCGCACGAGTGAAACAATTTTTAAATATTTTTAACATGGAAGCCAACGAGCGCGACGTTTAATAAAGGAGAGTTGTATTGTTTCGTATTCTTCATATCCGTTGTAGATTTTTAGATAATACGATTTCAGATAAAATGCGGTGACGAAAGCAACTCGACGAAGCGGCAAAAGGATCGAACAGGTTGAAAACGTGCTATTGGAAAATGGAATGATTCACGATGTGGGAAATGGATGAGTATATAACGCGAGTATACGCGAAGCAAAGATAAAGACAAGTTTATCCTCCGTCTCGAATGGAGAAATGTAGAAAACGAATGCAGTAAACAGGCTAATGAGAATCGTCGACACGTGCGCGCCGAGAGGAAACTCCTCGCCACTGAGGCACGTGCTCCACGCGCGTGCACCCACGAGATCTATCGATCTCGTTAATCGCGAGGATTGAATCAACTAAAGCGAAAGATCGCGCAGTCTTGTCGTGTGTCTTGTTACACGCATTCGTAGTTACTATTAATTATTTACTACTACTACTGCTATTACTACTACTACCACTACTACTACTACTACTACTACTACTACTACTACTACTACTACTACCACTACTACTACTACTACTACTACTACTATTATTATTATTATTATTATTATCGTAACGTCTTGCAAAGCGTGGTCTCCCCCTCTTCTTTCCTCTCGTCGTAGTCTCGGTCTCTCGTGCCTTCTCTCTTCGTTTTTCACTCTCTTCCTCTCACTCCTTGTTTCTCTGCCTAAATCTTTCTCCCCTCCTGCCTCGGCTAGCCCAGCCTATATAAACTCGAGTGACTCGAAAGCGTTTTCATTCTCATACGAGAAGACAGTCTATGTGTAAGGTCCCGAGGACGGTCCACGTACGCGTGTAACTCGGTCACTGAAAGAGAGCGTGCACGCGTGTCGACGATTCTCGCCCCGGTAGATCTCGAGTGGAAAAGGAGCATCCCCCGACCTTTTGTTTCACATTCGACGATTTTCGAGTCGCTCCCTCACGTCGCGGCGTCCGTCACGTTAACGTTCCCGCGAACTTTGTCAGTGTCTCTCGAAGAAAACAGTCCGTTTCGCGCCGGCCCACGTCGCCCCACACCACCCCACGCCACTCGTAGTGTCTCTGCACGTGCACGCTAACGCTGCAATATTTGCTAACGTGCAATCGCAACGCCGAGGCAACGTGCACGAGGAATAAGAAACGAGGAACGAGAATCGAGGATCGAAGATCGAGGATCAAGGATCGAGGAGATTGACGACTCGTCGCGACGCGCCACGACAAAGGCAAACGCGTCCACGAAAAAAAAATTACGTATACAATCCCGCAGGCGTTACAAGCTCGGGAAGCAAGTTTTGGATCATCCCACTGAGTCTCGTGTCTACGTACAAAAGGAAATGTCGAGTCCGCGCGCGAAAGCCAGCTACCACAATGTGAGAATAATCGTCATCATCACCCTCGCCGTTACATTGTGCTACCCGGCTGTCGTCAATACGGCAGCGGTCCGTTCCGAGGTAAGATTTCGACCACGAGTGCATTAGTCGAAAATGTAAGGCTAAACACGTAACAACAGGAAAAGGACCAATGAAAAGCCTGGTGAATGGTGAATTCAGTTTATTGTCCAAAAATGTCGAAGAAAGAGAGTTGAAATTGAAGAGGAGAGGAGAGAGAGAGAGGGGGGGGGGAAGAAAGCTTTTGAGCACAGAGATGGTCCGCGTGCAGCCGTCGAAAGTCGAAACGGAAGTCGTCTCATGGTCACGGTTCGCGCGTTTTTTACGGGACAGACGGAACTGTATCGAGTAGAGTAATTTAGCTGTCTTTAATCGAAATTAAGTGACGAGAATTTCAATGCGTTACGAGATCGATTGGATGGCGACGCGGTGGTCTTAATCTCTCGACTCCCGAGCTACCCCGCGCTTCACTTAAAAAATCAATCTTCAATCGCGTGGAATCGATTTCTTCTATAGTAACGTGTGTCATATAGTTATATATGCATGATAAAGAGAGTAGAGTGCCAATCCTTACAATTAGTAGGCGTGCGACGCGACGCGACATGTTAATAAATATGTTATGTATATATATATATGTATGAGAATGTCCTGTCGTTTATCGAGGCGGGTCTTACCCTCGGGTCGGGGCACGCTTATGTGCTGGCGGCTCGAGTAGTTTCATTCATAAATCGCGTCTATCGAGTCGCGGCCTCAAGATTCAAGACTCGAGAGTGGTCGTTTTTTTTTCGCCATGCGAGAACTGCTCGTCGCTCGCTATTCAATAAAGGGCGAGTCCTTAATTGAATCGAATCGCATAGGCTCTTCTAGAGATCGCTCTAGAGTCTAGACTGTCTAGAGTCTGAATTGTAAATCGTAAATCCCACAGCAACTGCGAGTGAGTGCCGTCGTCAGATAGAATCTCTGGAAAGATGCAAAGTCTAGAAATTTAGTTGTAGGAGACTATATAGAGCGCGTAGTAAAAAAAACTCGCTTTCACGTAAAAGAACTCGGTGTTGATCGGCGTTGGTCGCTCGTCAAATTACAATCGCTATGTCATTCGCAGTTGCGTGATTGACGCAACGCGACACGATGCGGCACGACGCTCTTTCTCCTTTCGAGGAAATGCAAAGTGTATCGATGTATGTACGATCGAACATTTTATAAATTTTCGTTTCGAGACACGTAACGCGATCAATAATTTGTACACATCTCATAACGGACATAACAATACATCTCTGTATAAAAATCTGCCCGACGTTGTATTTCTTAGGCCGGATCGAAGTAACGAAGTAATGACGGAAGATTTTCGGAGAAGGCGATGCGCGACGAAGCGCGGGGCAGTATCACGCGAAGCAGTATCGCGCTTGACACGAGAGGCTATCGAGTCCGCGGATTTGTAGATCGCAGTATTGGCGAGACTCTCCATCCTTCATTCAAGGAATGGCGTTTGCGCATTCGCTCACTTACCGATACCGTCTTGAGCGGTCAACGTTACTGAAAAGATGAAATGGCAACGCGCGCGCGTGCACTACTATACATCTTTCCCTCCCTTCTTCTGATTAGACGATTTTAATCCAAAATTTATCAAAGTCGTCGAGAAGTCGAGGTCGAGGTTTTTTATATTTTACCATAATTGCACGTGCTCTTGAAATTAATTAATTACCTTGTTAATGTATAAATTTATGTAGACTACAATTACAAATGTATGCGCGCACACACTATAGCATACGCCTATAGCATATGCTAATAGCGACTGATAACGCTTGAGCTAAGAATGCTACTGACAATGAGTAAAAAAAAAATGAAAGATTATTTTTCACTTTGTAAGCTTTTTTTCATATGCGGCGGTGATTGCGCGCGTGCGTAAGTAAGGACTTACGAAGTAACAAGACTTTGAGACGTTTACTCTGAAAGAGAAGATACGAGAAAAATACCTTTGAGATAAATTCGAACCCTATTGTTAAAAATTGTTGGAAGAGCATTAAAGTAGCGACGTTGTATCAGTGCATAACTTTTTCTCCCAGATTTCTAGTCAGTTTCGTAGGAGTGAAAGAAAAAGAAAGTTCTCAATAATTCTGAGAACAGATCTATACGACCTATAATTTATACGATTGCACAATTGTGCTTCGAGTAAAAGTAACGATGGTGTATTCGATTGCGAGGGACCTCAAGCAAAGGGGGCCCACGATAATCGAATCGTCAATTAGGTAAAGTGTTGAATAAATTGTTAAGCTATACAGTCGCGATAGGAAACACACGATACGATATCGTACGTGTTTCGTATAAATAATAAATATGTAAGTATACAAGACGGACGTGATATCGGAGATAACTACGAGAGAGACGGAGATTATAGTTAGTTGAGATGCTATAGCAACTTTTGAATGATTTATTTGTTTGTATGATTTATTCACATAAGAGATAAGCGCGGTATATTTCGATCTAGTGCGTCAGCCTTTAATTAAGTTAAATCAACGCTCTCTCCCTCTCCCTTTTTTTTCTTTCTTCCCAGTATCCCTCCTACCGTTGTTGCTATCGCTATTCCCGGCAGCGCGCGTGATAAAGAAAACTTTTAAAAGTTTGAAATTATGTATATAATGTGAATGAGAGACAAAAGTTTGGGTTTATTTAATTGCAGAAGCTACTACAGGGGGTCTTGCTACGAGACTCTAGGAACGTAAAGATGCCACCATCTTCGCAAGAGAGCGACGAGGAAGACGCGGCGAAACGATATTGCAGTAATCACAACACGCCTTGTGGATGGGCGGTCTACGATTCATACACGCGTGACATCATATATTACATGAAAAACACGTGAGTCAACTACAACTACTACTATATTACCATTAATTAGTGTCGAAGGCTCTATCATTCTGCGATAGAGCATAGCTGACAATAAGATGGCTAAATTGGAAAAGAATCATCGTTAATTGCGAATTTATTTTATACGTCCTACGTAAAACTAAAGAGAGAGCGAGAGATTTTCAAATGAAAATTTTTTCAACGTAAGAAGATGTTGAGAGATATATATACATATAACATGCAGCTAGATGTTAGAGCAGCTAGAGCAGGACAGTCCTCTGGCGATCGGGGTGTATGAAAAATATCATGTAGGAAGGTCGCGAAAAACGCGATCAGGTTGAGATTTTCGATACATATTGCACATGTTCGTTCCTAATTACCTATTGTACGTATTTATCTCTTCGTTTGATTTGCGCAGTTGCGAATGCCTGGATGAGAGCTACAAGTGCGTGCGCGAGCGGGACGATCTGTCCGCGAGCGCATACGTGTACCGCTGCCGTCAAAATACGACGGCGGATGACATCCCGATGTCTTCCGACGACAGCATCTGAGACGAAGTCGGCGGTATCGTCTCTCGTCATCGGAACCTACTTACTTGTGTCACGTCAACTCGATTACCGCCTCATCGTCGTCCGTCTTCGCGATCCTTGGCGTCATGGACCAGAGCTAGCTCTTCGACCCTTCGCTGACACATCCTTATTATATACCGTACGTCTCGAAGGTGATTTTCCTCCTTGACCATCTCCATCCACATCCCGCTTCGCCGGCTTCGCTACAACGAGGATCGCGTGACGAGCATAGACATTTCGTCTTTGTCGGGGTTGGATCAAATCGCGAAAAAATTTAAAAAAAAAAAAAAAATTAATCGCGTATCTCCATCAAGTCATATATACTTTTCATCCTCAATTTTACCTTTTCTATCTTTATTTGCACTACTTTGCGATGTACTTCTTAATCTTGATGCTCATCCATCGAATCCAATTTGTCCTCAAGGACCGATTTGCTTACGCGTGTAAGCATCAATGTGAGCACACCGCGTCAACTACTTTGCACCTTTGAAATTTCTTGTCTGCCTTTGGTTGGCTCGTAACACGTAACACGCCTTGTAAAGTGGCTTAAAATATTATTACATCTAGCGCGAAACATTATTTATATGTGGCTACTCGTCTCGATCGTCAGTCAACATGTATGATTTTCGATGTAATCAGTAATCCTCGTTTACTCGATTTAAAATAAACCATAAAATCAAATGTGTAAGATCAATTTAATACATTTCTTTTTAATGCATTGGGCAATAATGGACATTAAATAATACGGATAAATACGGACCTTTGACAATACCGGCGAGAGCACTTTTCCTTATACTTTCTTACCTTTCTTTGTACTTAACGAAGTATCCAAAAAATAATTCCTGTCTTTCATTTTCATGTAATAATGATGATGATGATGGTGATGATGATGTTGATGATGATGATGATGATGATAACGATAACGATAATAATAATAATAATAATCATAATAATAATAATAATAATGGGTTATTTATAACGCGCGCGGCGCGGAATAAAGAGAAATTATTATATACGGTCGCTTTTATCCGCTGCTTGAAAATCGTACGAGTGTCGATATAAATGCAATTATGATTACAAGTTACTTTATCCGTGACCTTTTGCTTTGATCGCAAAGCAAAAGGTCGTCGAGCTACAAAACCGCGAACAAAGCAGATCGTGCCGAATGTAAGCATCGCATCGTAATCCTTCAATCGAGCACAGTATAGGAACGAAAATGAAAGCGAATTAAATCCCAACTGGATATGCGCGCAGCGAGAATTTTACGCGTAAAATGATGTTGACCTTAATTTCTATAGTTGATCCGGATTCGGAAGTAATTCTCTTAAATTCTCTGTATTATATCGACATACGCATTTTTCAAGTTCAATGCGAAATCAAAGAATGTCGCGAAGCAAATTTCTCCTAGTATCGGTATGACGGTACGTTTAGGTCTCGATCTCGACACGCAGCTGAAATATACCACATTTTTAATCCGACTGGAACTTTAACACAAGTACCAACGTGAAACGTCCCAAGAAGACGCATACGTCTAACATAAGAAATAGTCTAAGTATTTCAGTTTGTTGTATTTGTACGCAGTATTTTTCACTTATTATGTAACATACAAAAAATGAAACGTAAGTTATCTATTAAATATTGATATAAACCAACAATATATTGTTGTATAATTATATCGTCTAATTTTATCACTTTTAATAATACAATAAAACACACTTGCGAGTTTCTTATGACTTTTCATTTTGTGTTATATGTTCTTACTGTCTTCGATATTATAATGCGTGTTCTTGCAAAGGTAAATCGGTTCCCCATATACCTACTCGAACCGATGTACTTTGAAAAGTGTTATTATAAGCATAGAATAGGAAGAACGAGCCAAGTTATATAGATATTGTATAATACATAGAATAAAGGAAGAGCGAGCCAAAGTTACACACACGCACACGCACATGCATACAACTTGGAGCTACGGAAAAAAGTTGTCGATTGAAGAAGACAATAGCTTTTCAATATTTATTTATATAGTTTATTAATAATTTGTATAGTAATAATTTGTGTGCAAAATATATCAACATTAAATTATTATTTCGAGTAGTAAAATTGCCTGTACATTTATTTTTCATACACATACTTAAAAAAATTAGCATTTTTTTCATAAAATACAGTAATATATAGTCAGAGTGACCAGACATCGGGAAGACCATTGTACTTTTCGTCTCATTCTCGCTCTCTCCCCTCTCTTTCTCTCTTTCATTTGGTGTTGAAAAATTGACCGGATAGAGAAATAATGTAGAAAGAAAAAATAAACGGCGATACGTTTGGTTTAAAATAGTTTTAGTTGACAATTTACTCGGAATACGGAATAAGTGGGTGCGCTATGGCATCCATGGGATTCTAATGTGTACATTTTAATTTAAAGTAAATAAAATTATTGAAATTGATCAAGACCATCATATTATAAATAATATAAATCATCTTCGAATAAATTGTCAATTTGTTAATTTCAACTCAACATTTCACCATTTATTTTATCCACTTTCCTGTTTCTCCCTTTTCAAACATTTTCTGTCTTTATTTCCTCCTTTCCCCTTATTTGCCCACCCATCTCTCTCTTTTTTTTTTCTCTCTATTGACTTGCTTATGAGGAAATGCTTCAATAAATATACAACCACAGTATCAGATTACCAAAATTACGGTATGTATAATACATATTACGACTATACATTATATTATGTTATAATTAAATATTTATCTTATATTCGTTTTTGGCTATCTTATCCTCCAAGCTTTCTGTCGACAGCATAACATATAGTAGTTACCGTGCAGTGTTCTGAGAGTTGACAAAAACATGACAAACAAACGAGACAGATATTGCATTCGTTATTAATTATCATTATTAATCGTTTATCGCAAGATTTATCGTACAACGGGCGTGATCATTCCGTTTCTAAATATGAACTTTTCTCGAATCTTGTTTTAGTTTAGGAAGAAAAAAACTATGTGGCGATTACGAGCACACAAGCTCATTAATGTTTACCTTTTTACAGTAACGCACCATTTCATTGACGATTGTTACATCTCACAGCTATTTGCAGATCTTACACAAGATTTAAGAATACACTGTAAAATATACAATATATGCTATTGAGAAATCGCGCTTTTTTACATTGATATTATACGCTACAAAATAGACATAACAATCAGACATGTCATACGATTGTACATGGTGTATGTGTGTGTTTGTGTATGCATGCGTTCGTGCGTGTGTGCGCGCGGATGTGGATCAATATAACTTTTGTTAATTTTCCATGCCGCATTAAATTCCAACACGCTCGGCTCTACCGTCCAGGAACATTACCGTTTTTACATCTTTAATCGTTCCACGTTATAGAGCCTGGAAGGCAGATAGAGTGCAAATTCTTAAGTTTTCCTTCTTTATACATGTATATATGTATGCACATATGTGTGTGCGTGTGTGTGTGTATATCTAATTACAAATATTTATATAGATATAGATGCAAACGTGTATACGTATCTCATCAAAGACACAAGGTCGGAAATGTCAACTAAAATTATTTTTTATTCTCTTGTAAATAATTTGTCACACAGTTGACATTCTTGATTAGGTCTCGAATGAAACGAGTATCTGTATCTAAAGTATATGTACATATAAATACTCGCTAAGATATCGAAAGTAACACCGCAAGATGCGAGCCATATTCAAATATACAGATGCAAAATGTATTAAATTTCGGTCGCGTAATACATTATTGATATTGTAAAATAAACGCGACATATCGATTGAATGTTACAATTTAATGAGAATGTAGAACGCGATAAGAACAGTGAGACATGTTGACAAAAATGAATTGACAGTACGGTAAATTTAGTGGAATATGAAATCACTCGTAATTATTATACGCTATTATACATCGTTGTGTGTACTAGTACAGCCCGCGTACCTCTATACAGCCAAGAATAAAATTCTGTGCGAAAATATATAATACGATATGGTATATAACACATGTGGACGGCCATTAACCATTTTATTTTCTTCCATGTTCTTGGAATCGAATTTGACTCGGTTGAAATCGTTCTCGAATATCAAAGACCAAGTAATAAAAACAATATTCATTACTTTGTGTTCTAAACTAAACTCATATTTCAACAAGTTCTGCTTCGAGTCTCAACCGAGTCTGAACTGGCAAGGAAAAACTTTCGCTGATACAAGAGTAATTGTAGCGAGCGTAGCGATATTGGGACATTTTAAATGACGGCAAGAAATTCCAACGAATCGGATTAGACGCACGTCTCTGTCAATAGATCAGATTGCAAACGTTCTACTCGGAAACGATTGTATTGCCGATAGGGGGAACGTGTCTGATCGTTGTCCGTTATCACTCGTGTCCTGTGGGGAATCAAGTTCTCATATCGTCCCATTAACCAGTCTTGGCACAATCGATGTTGAATATCTGTGCCGTTCTTAGACAACCACGATGCATGCCAATTATGAAACTTGGAATCCTTACGCTTCGTTACGGCCGGATGACACTGCAAAATCAAAATATATATTCCAC
>NW_020216423.1:305301-322919 GCF_003070985.1 Temnothorax curvispinosus | reverse complement strand
GTCTCCTGCCGACCCTTAACAGATTTTCGACTCAGTAACCTAATCTAACTTAGCAAAAATGACCATACAACGCGTGCCGCAAGTTGCCGCAGCCAAATTTGCGAAATTCCATCGCGTAACACTTTAAACTAAAGATTGGTACTTGAAACTACACGAGATATTACGGGATCTTTAACTTTTGCCACCGTTGAATATAGATCTAATTCACAAAATCCACAATTTATGGACACCAATTGTTTATCTTTAAATTAAATACATGCTAAGCTTAAATAAATAAAAAATTAAAACAGAAATATTCTACATACCTCCAGGAACACCCTCCATTCCGCAGTTGCAATCAAATAACACTCCTGTCGAAAGTTACACTTGTTCGACCGAAAATCGCTTGTATTTATACGCAGCGAGTGCTACTCTCTCGAAGGGCAATTTCATACTGAGATAGAAAATTAGATATGGAAGATAGTCTCTTTTTTTTTGCCATTACATGCACGGAGATGTTTCCTATAAGGCTGTATAGTTATAAATCTAAAATAATAAATTTGATTTTCCGACTTTTGGCCACGTTTTCGGGATTTCCGCCCACTGTGCGCCGCGGGGTATCGGGTTACACACAAGTATTGGATTTCGCGAGGGGGAGTCGGGGGAGTGATCGCGGGGGGATACCGCGTTTTCAGGCATCGCGGTGGAAGGGGCACCGCGTTTTCGGGCACGATTATCACACACACGCACACAAACTCATTTAGAATCGGCCTATCTTACCTACTGTCGTTTTAAGAAAAACGATTTCCGGGTAACCAGCTAGTAATAAGATATAATAAATACATACCTAGATGGTAAAATTGAAATTGTACATAAGGATGGAGGCATAAATTGGCGGAAGCGATAATGGCCGCGTCGCACTCTCCGGACCGAATCAACTCGTAAGCTTTCACTATAGCAACGTTACTTGAACTACATGCAGTATCAATATTATGCGACTGTCCAATAACACCGAGCCAGTAAGAAATTTTGTTTGCCATGAGAGAAACGTTGGATTCAGTCATAAGTAATCCAGCAAACTAATCACAATACATATTTCTAAATATATTTAAAGTATTAAAATGTACAAATAATAAGTTAAAAGTTTATTTTTAAAACTGCTTAAAAATTTATTGTATATAATTTATCTATACTTCTTATACAGTAAGGAAACAGATTTTTATCTTTGAAACAAGAATTTTACACAGTTATCATTTCTTTAAATTTTGATTATGTGTTTTATATATTAATTAAATATATCATACCTGAGCTTTAAAAATAAAATCCCCTTGAGTCTCAGACAAAGAAATTGCTGTAAGAACATTCGTTCTTGTTCCCCGTAATTCCTCTGGGTTTACACCCGCATCGATAATTGCTTCATAAGTATGCTCGAGTAACATTCTAATCATAGGACACATTATCTGAGCTTCTGTTGCGGGTATATTAAAAAATTCTGAATCGAATTTCTCGATATTGTTGACTTTACCAATTCGATGGGGCATATTATAAGCTATATAAAAAATAAATATATTAAAAAGTAACAAGTAAAAGAAGGCTTTGACAGTACAATGCGGTTGACAAAGCGTACGTTAACGTAAGTTAACGTTATAATAACTAATATATAATTATACATCGGACATTTCAAAAGGCTTTGTTTTGAATAGTCAGATCTTCAGCGGTGACAACTGAATCAAAATAATCTTACTCTCTCCAACGAGAAATAATTTCAAAATTTGATGGTCTAAAAGTAGTATAATCTGCGAGAAAATTTAAGTAAAACTTAAAGCACAAAGACTCTCGTATTGTAACGTAGCGTAACGTAACATGGATCAACGCACAAGAAACGTATCAATTACGGCGTTGTACGTTTCTTGTGCACTGACTCACGTTATGTTACGTTATACCTTACCAGACGAGAGTCTTGTGCGAAGGCTCGTAGCCTATCTCTATAATATAATAGTTTATAACATAATCGAAATAGAAATTACAGTCAGAACTTCAACGACAAGAGAAGTAAATTAAATCACCCATCAGTTCATAAAATGCGAAAATGAGGTCATATTTTATAAGAATACTTATATAACACTGGAGAACACGGATTTTTTGTCGGGCCAATGGCCACTGATTCTGATAGATTTTTTTCGAAAAGATGATATCTCTAGGAGTTAGATTTTTTTTTTAAATAATGAATTGACTCTATTTCTTAAGAAATACGGTGCTCCCGTTGTTTTTCTACAGATGTTCAAAAATGACCAAAAACTGTTTTTTGGCACTTTTGACTCCGTTTATTTAAAAAACCGCAGCCAATTTAGTATTTTCAAGGCCAGATTCTTGTTCAGCGAAACCAAATTAGTAAAAAATATCTATTCCCTTAAAAACAATTTGAAAACGATAAGATTTTGTTGACCAGTGTAATATATATACTTATTTCTATATAAACAATAATAATGTTTTTAAGGATTTATAATATGCATCTGGATCGTTTTCAATTATGATATTAGAAATAACAAAACCATGAAAATGTTGTGTGTACGTATATGTAGAGTTACACAATTTTCTTGGATTCAGATATCGTTTTTAAAAATTATTGGATTAGATATTGCAAATCTTTATTTACGATTAATATATACAATAATATAAAACGATTAATATATATTCCACTTTTAAAAAAGGCGTGTTAACTGAATGAATTTCGTTTGTATCGAAAAATTGAAGCCTCTTTTCCGCGATGCCGATTGGTTATCTCGATTGATTGCCGCGCCGTAGCTTGCTTCATCCCGTGAGGGACTGTCATCGCGGAGTGTGGCGAGTTTCGTGCGTGTAGTGCGTCGTGTGTGTCATGATGTGACAGCTCGCGTCGTGTCGCGAGGTTAATCGTCCCGCGTCGTGTCGCGATTATTATATAATAGCATAATGTTAAAGCTAAATAGCGCGCGCGAAGCGCGCGTCTGTAGTGTCTAGTCCTCTTCTAAAAAGGAGATGTGAAGTTTATTGTTGTCGCTTTTCCGCGATGCCGATTGGTTCTCTTGCTGCGCTTACTTCATTTGCAGCTGTCATTGTATATTTTGACAGTTGTGTGTATCAAGGGTTAATAGTGTAATAGTAATAGCATAATGTTAAAGTTAAATAGCGTCTAGTAATATAAAACGAATATTTTTCCTAATAAGTTTTGAAAATATAACTTAAGGAGGTTGGTTGCCGTCACACTGCGGGGCAAGCAGCGAGAGAGGACGATTGCCAACTATCAAATTCTTCGACGCGTGAAATTAATGAGTTTAGCAAATAAATATGTGGAATGCATTTAATTAGCTGTTTCTTAAGGTTTTAAATTATTGATTGTACAATTTAAATCAAAATACGTTAAAATGTGGCAAAATGCTGTTTTATTTTTACAATTTCTTGATAACTATCAGTCTTCGTAAAAGTCTTTCTTAAATATGTAAAGAATTATTTGCATCTATTCTCATTAAATTCTTGTCATTTTAATAGGCTTTCGAGAGTTACATTACAGGTGTCGTAACATTTTTGCTATGTCGTGTATAAGAGAGAGATGAAAGTTTATCTTCAATAATTAATTACTCGACAACCATGCAGACAATTGTTTTCAACTTTGGCATGAACGACAGATTCCCATATAGACGAATATCCTTCATAAATTTGAACTAATTCTTATCATATTGATTTGAACAACCGACCTCCTTAATGTTAAAAAAAATTTATTACTTTTATTCCACCGTCCATGATCGCTCGAACCAAGATCCATGTTGTTAAAAAGATTTTCTTGAAACTCTTTTAAATTGTCGCTATTAGGAAATCGGCCAGCAATACCAGAGATTACGATTTCTTCTTCAGCATCGACGCTGATATACGAGTTCGGTCGATTCATAGTATTTTTATTTTTTCGAAACAGACAAATTCTACAACAAAATGTCATTATTTATTTTTTGAGAAAACAGACATAAATGTAAAATAAAGAAAAAATCAAATACAATTTAATATTACATATACGTACCAATAAGAGGTGGAAGCACCGTGGCAATTGAGACAGTCAAGAGTGAAGTCGACTAAATCATATCTCCGAACCTCTATTTATTGTTTCTGTGTTATATGTATATTCTACTTCTACATACATGATAATGATGGAGCCGATTAAAATGGTAAATATGTAAATAGCTGTCGCTTCCGTTACGATATATAATACTTACCACACAATCATGGAAATTATTGAGGAGTTTGCCAATACGTAGTAACAGAATAAATTCAGAAAGAGAATATCAAAAAATTACTATGTGTTATCATTTTATGTTTGTGAGTATTATTATTGTGTCAGTTTCACATATGTTGTAAAATAATTTAATTAAAAAAATAAAACAAATGTTATTTTAATATCTAATATGTAAGATATAATTATTATTTATTTTATTATACAAAATATCTCCACGTAAGTGTATGAACTAATATATGAACTAATATAGTTAGAACATTCTAAGTTATTGAAAAAAAAAAAATGTTTTTATATATATTTACATCAATTATTTTCAATTTAAATAGAGATATACAAGCTGATAGAATATATGCTGGCAAGCATAAACTACTTATTAAACGAAACTTGCATGCATACACGCACGCATTGTATTTGTCCTAATTTTGATTTTATTCGGATTCCTTTTACTAATTGAATATTCAATATATTAACTCATAAGTTATAGCCTAAATGGAATAAACTAAACTTTAGAACTAATTCGAAGATACGAAGTTACAAATATACGTTTTTTATTCTCGCTTTCTCTGAACTCTGGTGAGTGTGTGACTTTACTTCTCTTTGTCCTGACTGTTATTTCTGTTTTGATCATATCACAAACTATGATTATTATTAATCAAGTTTTACTTAAATTTTTTTGTGGAAAGTTTTACTGCTGATTATTCTTTGATTTTGACTGTTAGCACATCGCCGAAGACGATCGACTCAAAACAGAACCAAAACGTCCAATGTATTATAATTATGTATCTTATTAGTTATTAAAGGTTGATATAACGTTAACTTACGCACTGTTAATCATGTTACATTTCCAAATTTTTTTACTTGCTACTTGTTAATTTTATTATCGAGTTCTTAATTACTTATCTATTTATTTTAATATAAATATATTATAATTATTTTGCATCGTATTCTGCGCATGCCATCGTGTACTGACCTAATACATTAAAATATCCTTGTTCAGATTTTTTTTATAGGAGACACAGTTAATTGTGTATCTTTATTAATTATATTATAAATTTATATACATGCATGTGTAATAAAAAATAATGAAAAATCAAATTTTATTTAGACACATATACATAATTTACGCGTACAATAGGTATATGTATAAGTGAGTATTGATTTTAATTTTAGACATTTAGACAACTTTGGCGTCTTAATTTGACGATGGTTTCTGGTTGTACTTTTAACGCTGAACAAAAATTATATAAGTCTTATAGGGCTAACCACTCTGGTTTTTTAGATATACAGTGTGTTAAAGTTGAGAAAACTTTAGATTAAAAGCGACCACACCGATTTCAATGACCTTGATATATGTTGCCAAGGACATAATTCTAAGTAACTTTTTCTTATAACTTAATCGTCGCTCGTTGCTTATTAAAAAATTATTAACAAAAAAAGTTTGAAAAATATAGCAAGGCGGAAGAGGGACTTACGCGTAAAAAGTTATAAATCCATGTGGCACCTCGTTTCGCGTGGAAAATATATGCGTGAAGCGCGTGGAGGCAGCATAGGTTCAGCTCCCCTGCAGGGGGCTCCACTATTGTTAAAGTAGACACATAATGTGCCTTCAAAGTACATATGCGTCGGCTTTCCACGCGTAAAAAGTTGTAAACCTATGTGGCACCTCGTTTTATATCGACAACATATATCAAAGTTATTGAAATCGGTGAGGAAATCGATCTTAATCTAAAGTTTTGCCAACTTTAACACTGTATATCTCGAAAACCAGAGCGGTTAGCCCTATAAGACCTATATAATTTTTTGTTCAGCGTTAAAAGTACTACCAGAAACCATCGTCAGAAACAGGCGCCAAAGTTATCGAGATTCAACCCTACTTTGCATATAATAATGTATTCACGCATTTACGCATTCACAATATGAATAATATCCCGAGTAATATCCGCTAAACTTTGATATCTGATGCATATGTAAAATCATTGTCAATTGTCAAGCGATGTGAATTCAACAGGAAGAACAACTAACTACGTCAATGTCGTCAATGCATAAATGTCAAGGTAAGTTTGTCTGGAACTTTTCGTCAAGCTTTTGAGTAAAATATTTCTGAAACTTAACCTGCAGCTTTCTGATAATTTAAGAGCATTTTTCTGACATAATGTCGATATAAGCTGTCGATTCCGAGCTGTCTAACCAGTCCGAATGAAATCGGTGCAGTCAATTCCGAGATTTCGATTACGTAAATAGTGATATATTTTGCGTTATAATTTCAATTTTAGTCGTACCAACATATTCAGTAATTTTGTCCCTTAAAAGGTTTTTAGAAAGTCTACATACAATATTATTAAAATTATGCAATGTAAAAGTAAACATTAATATGCATAGATGCGTAATAATTTCTGATGATGCTGGCAAGATAAACCAGAGAGAGTGGAAGAGGAGAAAAAAGGGAAGAAAGAAGGAAGAGGGAGAGGGAGATTGATGGAGCTTTATTAGCCTTCTCTTAGCTATTTTTTACATCAAATGTCTTTACATCAATTCTTCTACATGAGGTATACAATATATTCTTTTAATATATTTATGTTTAAAGTTTAAATTGTTCGATTTTTTCACATTGCTTTCATTCTGTCGGTAAGGCGTTATACATATTTAAATCTTCATAAAACAAACTTTTTTGTCCGTTTTTAGTTCTACGAAATTGTATTGCAATACTCCCGGTCTGTCTTGTTTAAAGGTGGCTGGGGAGGGAGAGAGAAAGAGGAAAGAAGAGAGAGAGAGAGGAGGGAAGGAGAGAGTCAAATGCCAGCTTATTTAAATATTCATGGTTTCAAAATGAATGTATGAATGACAGACCAAAAGAAATAAAAAATCCAATAAAAATAAGTTTTGAAAAAACTTTAGCAGAATATGATATCGCAAAGATTGCAGTGATACAACTGTAGCAAGATGACTTTGATGCAAGAAATCATCATGTTTGAAATAATTTTTGTCCAATAAATTATTGAAATATTTATAATAAATGATACAAAATATACATTTATTGGCAAGAATGTTAATTCCGGGGCTTCTCAATTTGATATGTGTATTTGATAGATCTGCTTTCGCTAAGAAAAAGAATGCCGCAAACCACAATGCGCTACGATGCACAATTTTCGAGGTATCAATTTATATAATCTATCACATAGTATAACAATTAATATACACAGAATTAGCAGTGATCCCTACGGAACTCTAACACCTGCCCCCCCCCCCTCTTCCTTTCACTCACAATAACATTTCTATCATACTACTCTCTTTAAGATATGAATTTTTAAATAATACTTCAATTGTGTGTGTATAAACAGTACACACTTAGGTGGGGGAGGGGCTACTGCCCTCCCCCGCAAGCAGGGGGGGGTAGTGACAAACCTCGGTTCGCGTAAAAAGTATATGCGTGGAGGCAGTAGGTTCCGCTCCCCTGCGGGGGGCTCTACAATTATATTAAACTAGACACATAGTGTGCCTTCAAAGTTCATGTGTAGGCTTTCCTCGCGTGAAAAGTTGTAATCCCATGTGGCACCTCGTTTTATATCGACAACATATATCAAGGTCATTGAAATCGGTCAGGTCGCCTGTAAATTGCAAACCCATGTAATACCGTACATGGGCTATTAATGGGCTATTATACATTTAAAAATCGATATGTCGAAAACTATATGCATCGTAGCGCATTGTGATTTGCGGCATTCTTTTTCTCAGTGAAAGATCTATCAAACACACCTATCAAATTGAAGGGCCCCAGAAAAAACATTATCTCCCATTTATTTTATAAACATTTATAAATTATTTAATATTATTAAGTACGTTTAAAAATTAGTATGCAAATGCGATGTAAAAGAGTAAAAGACATATAAAAGCATAAGAAAATAGTTTTAAGAGAATAGATTAAGATATTAAAAAGAAAATAATTTATAAATACTGAAAGAAACGGAAGGTTTAGTAATTCTAGGAAGCAACAATAAAAAAATTATTATTACTCTCTCTTACTATAATATTGTTTCGTGGGTGCCGCTCGGTACGCTTTTCGATAACTCTGAGCTGAAACAAGCAGTCATACCGAGAAGTCGTGAAGCGTTTCCTTGACAACGGGCTGCTGTTTAACAACTGAGCCTTTTTAGAAAAAAACTCGGCTTTTAAACTGTTCTGACGTGTTTTCTGGTTGTTCCCTTCTAATAAAGAGATTCGATCGTTAATAAACGTGTTGTTATTTTCATGGGAGTGCAAGTGAGTGCGTGAGAGCCATCCGAGGAGTCACGGACTCAACGTCGGCCTGGGCGCAACATTTTGGGGACTCGTCTGGGATCGCACGGATCGCACGGATCGTAAAGATCGGACGGATCTGCAGAAAGCGGACGAGTGAAGACACGATGACGAGCACCGAGCCCACGACAACTCCTTCGACGAGAAAGAGAGCGCGGACAGAGACGCCGGGACCGAGGAGATACCCCGAGCTAGTCCAAGTGCCCCACAGCTCACGTCAGAGGCAAAGATCTTGCAAGCCATGGTGCAGGAGATGCGGCTGATGCGTAAGGAGCACGCGGCGTTGTTGCGGCAGCGGGAAGCGGAGCCACACCATCGAGAACTCCCACAGCTAAGTCTATCCAATAATAAAGCTTTTGGGGATTCGGGGTCGCGAATCGCGTTTGCGGAAGTGTACCGGGGAAGGGAAGACCCGCGTCTCAAAGCGGAGTATGTAAAATTAAAGCTCGATACGTACGATGGAACGATTCCGTTGTGAGAGTTTTTCTCGCAATTTTAGTTAATTGCCCGAGCAAATAAGTAAAGTGGTGCGTCGAAAACGGCTATATTAGTGTAAGTATATGTATTCTGTTGGTGATCTCAGGGCGAAAGAAGATACGAGTTAGTTCTTCAGTAGATGGCGCTTGTATTTTTAGAGTTGGCTCTCTATGTTAGCATGCAGTTAAAGTCAGTCCGCATAGCGCCCTCGTTAACCCGGGAAAAAATGGAGGAGATCTGACCATGTCTGATTTGATAAAATGAGATACAACCAGATCTAAAATTCAAGTAAAGTCAGATCTGATTGGATACAATTTTATCTCGCCAGATCTGCATGGCCATATTTAATCACATGCAGCCATATATGCTGAACTATAATCCAATCTCACCAGATCTGACTATTGCCGCCGTTCGATATTGAATCGCAGATCCAATCGGATCTCTTCCGATCTAATCGGACATTATCTGATTGCTTCAGATCTCCTGAAGTACGAGCAGACGTTATGCCTCAGATCTTGTCGGATCTGAGCAGACCTAGCCAGACATGTCTTGATCTCACCAGATAAGACCAATCTTGGCTTACAAAGTTGTGTTGCTGATCCAATCAGATCTCTTCCGATCTTTCTGGATCTGAGCAGACCTAGTCAGACATATCTTGATCTCACCAGATAAGACCAATCTTGGCTTACAAAGTTGTGTTGTTGTGTTGTGTTGACTCTATTTTCTAGGATTGGATCAGATCTACTCATGTCTGATTGGATCTGATCAGATAGGGCCAATATTTTGATCAAACCAGATCTGAGTGGATTGGATCTGATGAGATCTGCTCAAATCTGTTCAGATCTCTTGCATTTTTTCCCGGGAGTAGTTATTTTCGGACCTTCTCCTTCTCCAACTCGAATCATCTCGTAACGATGATTGTCGTTAACCTGCGATACTTTGTATGGACCGAAAAACTTCTTTTTAATTTTTAGTCCGGGACCAAATTGTGTTCGTTTAATGGTTACAATGTCGCCCTTCTTGTACAATATAGCGGCCTTGCGGTTTCGGTTGAACGTACACCGGTTTTCTTCTTGTATCTTATACAAATTCGCCTTGGCTAAACTACGTAGGTCCTCTCGGTTATTCTCAAACAACTCGGCTGATTCTTGCTCGATAAGCTCCAGAACCCTTCCTGAATCTTCCTTCCGCCTCATCTTTACGTCAAACATCAGTTCAAAAATGGGGTCATTCCAATACTCCGTTGATATGTGCTGTTTAGGCAACCTTGAACCTGGTCCACATAGCGATACCATCTGTCGGGATGATCCAAAGCCAGCTTCGTTAGTATTGGTATAATGATCCTGACTCTCTCGACTTGGCCATTTCCTTTGAGTACTCCGGTGGGGATTTTGATGTGCTCTATATTCTCTGACGTAGTAGTTCCTATAAATTCGCCTGACGTGAATGCAGTCGATTGCTGATGATCCGTTGTGGGCTACCAAACGTCACCTGCTGCATCGTCAACTTAGCAGTCACCTCTTTCGCGTTCATCTTGGTAGGGTATAGCTATACAAACTTTGAGAAAGCATCAATAACCACGAATAAGTGTTTGTATTGCTTCGACGTTGATGTCATCGGGCCAAGATGATCGATGTGATACGTCGACAATGGTACATCTCCTTTCGGGGTAGGCATGAGCTCGCCTTCCGTTTTTTCCTTTTTTCTGCCCGCCAGAATGCATGGTACACAACAATTGATGAATCTCTGGAGCTTCTCTTTCAACTTAGGGATGTAGAAGTCCTCATTGATGCTTTCGGTCATCTTCTTTACACTGAAGTGTCCGTTTTCATGAGCTCTGCGAATGATGTCCATGTGCATACTGTTCAACGTCTTCCGGAATGATTCACAGTCTGTTACGATCTTAAACTTGATACCTTGTAGGTAGACTCGGAATTTCTTAAACGCGTTGACGATGGCGAGCACTTCCAATTCATACAACTGAAGCTTCTGCTCGGCATTCGACGTCTTGCGGCTCATATAGTAGATGAGGTGGAAGCTGTCGTCTACTGAGTCCTTCTGCAATAGAATTGCCCCGTATCCCAGCTGGCATCTGTATGAAGTTCCATGATTGCGTCAGGCTTGTAAATTCGTAGCACAAGCTCCTTCGACAATAACGTTTTCAACGCCTCTTCTTATGCCGCTCCGAAACCAAACCCCTTACTACCCTTCAAGAGATCAGATAATAGTCGAGCAATAATTGCGTAATCTAAAACAAATTTGCGGAAATAGCCTGTTAATTCAAGGAAACTTTGGAGATTCCTTCGACACGGGTCTCGGAAACTTCTGTACTACTTTGATTTTTTCGTTGGAGAGACGGACAAAGCCACCCCCGACAATATGTCAAAGGAACTCCACCTCTCGTTCCAAAAACTTGCATTTTTTCCAGTTGATCACCAACCCATTTTCAGCTGCGACTCTCAAGGTCTCACGAAGTCCGTACATTGCTTCCTCTTTATCTCTACCTAGTATGACAACGTCATCCAAGTACTTGCGGAGAATGCGTCTCCCGATGAGTTCATAGAAAACTTCATCCATGAATATCAAACATTCGATTGGACTGTTTGATTGGACACAGGCCAAATGGGGCAAACAGGAAATCATATTGTCCGTCAGGCGTCACAAAGGACGTGTACTGTTGACTGTCTTTCGCAACTGGGACGTGGAAGAAGCCATTCTTCAGGTCGATCACCGAGCAAACTCGGGCTGAGGCCAGATCATCGATACAGTCTTCAATCAACGGCGTTGAAAACTGGCCTCGAATAATCTTCTTGTTGATTGGACGATGAACAATACAGACGCGATAAATTCCGTCTTTTTTCTTCACGAGTACAACGGCACTCGAATATGGACTTCTACTGGGCTTGATGATACCGTCCCTCAACCATTCGTCGACTTGCTTCTGTAGGATCTGTTTTTCTTGTACTGACAGTCGTCGTGGTTTGGCACGAACGAGTTCTTGATCTTTCAGCACGATCCTCATCTCAACTTTGGGCCGCACCGGCTTGAAATCGTCTATCAGCTTCTTGATCTGTTCTGCGTAAGGTCCTCGAACACTGATTTCAGAGGGCTGGACGTAGTTGATTGTAGACAATCCACATCGCTCCCATTCTGCACTGATCTCATCGCCATCTTCGTCTTTGGGTCGGTTACATGGTAAACACTCTCCATCCTTGACTTTGTGCGTGGGTGTTCCATCACCGATTGCCGTTATCTTCCGGATTGTTGTTTGTCCACCGAAAATACGGATATCCATCTGTTTGGGTAAATCTTTCCCCATGAGCATTTTCGTGTCCATAGTTTCGACTGGAACAACATATACTTCGTTGCAATAAACTTCATCTTGAATCGTCAACTCTGCATCAAAGACGCCTTTCGCCTTGCTTCGCGCGTTTCCAAATCCTCTAAACAAGCGCACCGTCGGTTTTAGCGTAGGACTGCCGATCTTCACGTATTCGTCGTCCCGTAGAATACTTTTGGAACTGCCTGTATTCAATATAGCTAGTGTGTCGGTACAGTTAATTTAAATCGTCTTCCTGATTAACGATGTTCCAAGCAACTTTTTTAAATTTGAATCGCGATTGTCTCGTCGTCAAACGTCACTCGGTTGATTTTTTTATCTTTCTTGCTTGTCTTGGCTGGCTGTTCGCAATTGCTTGAAACATGTCCGAACTGGTCACATCGGAAGCACTTCGGTCCTTTGTCTTTGTGGGGACAGTTCTTAAC
The DNA here is from genome assembly GCF_003070985.1 of Temnothorax curvispinosus. Taxonomy (NCBI): domain Eukaryota; kingdom Metazoa; phylum Arthropoda; class Insecta; order Hymenoptera; family Formicidae; genus Temnothorax; species Temnothorax curvispinosus. Next base: position 310,141 of record NW_020216423.1, on the reverse strand, counting down.
TGCATGATCCGGTAAAACAATCCACATGCAAAACAATAAGCCTACTTTGTCGCCGATTGCTTCGAGTCCTTCTTTTTCTTCGCGTCTTTCTTATCTTTACTTGGTTCGCCCTTTGCATCAGCTTTACCTGCTGGTTTTTTCCGGCCTGATTTCTCGCGCTTGCGGTCATAAAACTCCAGATTCTTCTTCACCTTGTCGATTGTTCGTGAATTGTACAAAATCTGCTTGTTCACTTCGTCATCCGGAATGCCGTCAATAATGTATTGGATAAGGTCCTCGTCTTCTACACGGCCTTGATTCGCAATCGTTCGCATAGCATACATGTATTGACGCGGGGTTTCGTTGGCTTGACGCTTACGTTTCTGCAATTAAGTGTGGATGGTCGCGCTATTAACCTCCACTTCGAATTCTTTAATGAGACAATTTTTGAAAGCTGCCCACGACACCAGCCTTCGCTGTAAGGCAATGAATTGTTTCGCCGATCAGCGAAGCATCTTTTTCCCGTAAATTACCTTCTGTAAATCACTCCATCGCAACAGGATGCTCGTATCTTCGAACTCCTCAATCCAATTTTGGAAGGTCATCTTATCGTCGCCGATAAAAGTAGGGATACTTCCTTCAACGTCTTTAATAGTAAATGCACTCACCATGTGATTTACTTGCGTCATTTCTTGCTCACTTGGCGCACCGTGCCGACGATTTGCTCGTACTCACGTTTTATCTTGAGCTTTCTCCTGGTCTTTTTGACTTTCGCTTTCCGATAATTGTGACCCGCCGGTCGGTTCGCTTCGGCGAGTTATGACGTCTCGTCTGTCGACGTGTGGTACTCCCCAGTAGCTGCGAATTGCGCTGTCTTTGATCCTGAGCCCGGTGCCCCACTGTCTGTTGACTAACCTCTTCGTCGTCGCCGCTGTCATCTGTTGAGTCGATCTCCGATCCATCGACATCGTCGTCTATTGCTTTTTGCAATCGATCTAGTAGGGTCTTCTTTTTCCCTACTATTGATAGGGAGAAGTGGGGGACATTGATACGATTTTTTTCAAGAGTTAAATAAATAACTTTGCAGATAGATTTAGATAAATGTAATAGGTTAAATTTAAAGGCTTGTCCTTCTACTTACGTGTTTTGATTGCTTTTTTGCTGTAGGTTAATAATAAAAAGTGTTATAACATTTTTTGTAAACAGCAACAACTGTGCCGCAAGCAACACGTAGAACTACGTCAACTGTCACTGATGATGATTGACGTGATCAAGGAAGGCCAAGGCTCACACCGGGCTGTAGCGCCGAGTTCATCATCAGTGACAGTTGACGTAGTTCTACGTGTTGCTTGCCACACAGTTGTTACTTGCCCATTTTTTGTTTTTTTGTTTTTGTTTGTTTTTTTGTTTGTTTTTTGTTACTTTTGTTTGTTTGTTTTTTGTTTTTGTTTGTTTTTTAAGCAACAACGTAGAACTACGTCAACTGTCACTGATGATAAACTTGGCGATACAGCCCGGTGTGGGCCTTGGTCTTCCTTGATCACGTCAATCATCATCAGTGACAGTTGACGTAGTTCTACGTGTTTGCGGCACAGTTGTTACTGTGCTTGTTTGATTTTTTCAAACATAAATTTAGCATGAGCGAATGAAAGTGTGTGTTTGTGTGTGTGTTTATGCGTGTAAATAGAGGTATGCGTATACATATGCATGTGTGCAAAAAATTTAGCTTTGTTTTCTAGAACGATTTATGCTTAAATAGGGTATAAGTTATACATGTATTCTTATATATCATCATTAAAGAAAAGTTGGTATTGAATTTGGCTAACAATAACACTACCCAAATGTAAATCGCCGATTTTGATAATTTTTGAATATATTTTAGTAGACGTATTGTTAGTAGGAGGTAGCAGCTCATTTCGCACAATTACAAGCTCGTCTTTCGCTAAGTTAGCACAGCTCTGTTGCCACTTTGTTCGTTGCTGTAAGGTATGCAGATAGTCTGTTGACCATACCTTCCAGAACCGTTCCTGTACGCGACGCACCCGCTGCCAACAATCAAGTCTGCCCTCAGATAGATCTAGCACTGACTCTTCCGGTACAGATATCAATGGGCCTTCAATCAAAAAATGACCAGGAGTGAGAGAGGAGAGGTCAGTGGGGTCATCAGACAAGGCAACGATAGGCCGAGAATTCAAGCAGGTTTCTATTAGCGTTAAAAAAATTGTGAACTCTTCGACGGAAGGAGTGTGAGAGCCCATTATTCGTTTCAGGTGATGTTTTACGGACTTAACTCCCGCTTTCCACAAACTTCTGAAGTGCGGGGCAGAGGGAGGAATAAATTTCCAAATTACGTTGTCGGTAGCCAGATAGGCTTCTAGATTCGTATCGCGAGAGAGTACTTTAAAGACCCGGGCCAGTTCACGGTCGGCTCCGTGAAAATTGGTTCCGTTGTCGCTGTAAAGTACCGAAGGAAGACCACGCCGAGCCGAGAATCGTTTGAGGGTGGCTAGAAAAACGCTTGACAAATAGTAATTTACCAACTCGAGATAAATCGCGCGAGTGGATAGTGCAATATATGCTTTATATGTTTTATAGAAAAAACAAAATCGCTAGAATGCCAAAAGAAATTGCAAGTTACTTGAATTTATTAGAACCCGAATTGTATACCAGTCATAGCTTCCGAAGGACGTCGGCGACGTTATTGGCTGATACTGGTGCAGGTATAACAAGCATCAAGCGTCATGGTGGTTGGAAATCAACCAGTGTGGCGAAATATCAAATATTATAGTTACTAAAATTAATATTGTCCTATTTTATTTAAAACGAATAAAAATTTACAATTTATTTACAGAATATATTAAAAAGTTGATAAACAATAAAAGGAATATTGCAAATATTATCACATCATCAATAAATTTACATGAAACTATTGCAAAACAAAATCCTGAGTCCGAAGAACCGCCAATAAAACAATCGAAACTTGGAATAAATGTTAATGCATCAACATCAAAAAGCTCCGACTGCATTATGATTGAAGATGAATTTAAATCAACATTTAAAATAAAAAAATCCAGGAAATAATCCAATCTTCTAATTTTAAAATTGTAATGTAAATATTAAATTCATTAACTAATAAGACTTTTTTATTGTAATTATATTAATTTTTATAAATAAAAAAATAATTACTATTTCAAAAATTATTTGTATTAAGACTACCGATTTGAAACTGTTTTTTTCTTAATAATATATCACTGAATAATAATATAATTAAATATACTTATTTACATAATCCCTAAATAAAATCTCAAATTGTCAATCAGATTTAGTGCAAAAATTAAAATTATTTTTTTTTCGATTTTATTGTCATTCAAATTTTAATTTTGTGATAAGTGGGGGCTTCGCTCCTGGATCCCACCAAAGGTTTCGCTCTTGAATCCTGTATTGCTCTCTTTTTCTCTTTCTATTTAATGATACGCGCGTACAAACTGTATGAATGAAACACTAAACGCACACACTCTATAGGCATTTTTAAAAATCGAACATTACCGTATAAGACATCTTTTAGACATCTAAGGTCCCGCTTTTGGACATGTGTGCTTTATGGGTTCACACTCGTATGAAAAACGCAGCTTTTTCCTCTTGGTAAACAATATACTATTCTTTACAAATTATGGAAAACATTATAATTCCCATGTTGATGCTTTTGAAATTAAAGAGTCAACCGACGCTGAAAAGATAAAAGTTCATTTTTCACAACTGGTTAAACATCTTCCCCGCCTCTGATGTACTAAATTTTGCAAACACAAAACTTTCATTTTTTGTACTAATTTTTACAAATAAAATTTTTTACAAAATTTTAAAATTGCTTTATCTATTTTCCTGGCCTGGAGTTTTTTGCAAATACAAATTTGCTTTGTTTGTTCAAACAAATAATCCCAATATTTGGTATTGCTAAATTGGATTTTTTGTTTTTTTAAACAAAATATTTAGTTCCACATACCTATATATTCTTGCAACAAAATTATTTTGTTTTTCTAACAAAAGTATTTGTTTGCTTGTATAGAAACAAATAATTTTTGTTATGTTAACTAAAATTTGGTTATTCCAACTATATGCGTTTCTCAGTATGGCAAACGGGGAAAACAAGTATTGCACAGTCAAAACATAATCTCAACGTGACGTACATACAGTATTGGAGCTGCCATCTAATAAAGTTTCTCAGAGATAGGTCGTCCATTGATAAATTTCGATAATTCAACCCCTTTATTTCATCAATCTGTTGACGATTAAAGTAATCAACACTCGATTGATATATTAACTATTTGTATAGTCATCCAGATGAAATTTATTGTTAGTTTAATTTTATCAACATGAGAACAATCTTCTCTCGCATTTACCCTCAGCGGGAAAATTCTAAAGCAAGTGTTTGATTTACACATTGCAGAATAAACCCTAGTATAATAAACACAAACGTACGATAGTTTGACATTTTGAGATTCCGCGAGATGACGACAGTAAACAGAATTGTATCACGCCTCTTATTCTATCCAGTTCGTATGTAAGATATTTATTGGCGATAAAAGCTAGCTGTCGATAAAGAATGGAGAGAATTCTATATCAACCCTTATTTGCCAAGTTTAATATAATCGCTTAAAAACTTTCAGTCAACTCGAAAAATAATATTTGATCGGTATTGGCATCGACATATTAATCAAATTTCTATTCTTAGAACTTCAAAACATAAATCTGAAAAATGTCTCGAATTTTAAAGTTCTATAAAAAGTGTTCTCAATATGTAGAAAAACAGAGCTCTCCTTAATAAAAACTAAATAGACATATATTTTAAAGAATTGAAAATATA
>NW_020216423.1:271502-295301 GCF_003070985.1 Temnothorax curvispinosus | reverse complement strand
TTTTTAAATTTTTCACTCTTAATTTCCTAAGTAAATAATTTTGAAAAGTCAATAAAAACTATATTTCAGATTCTAAAAGCAATTTGCCGAAGGATTAAAACAAATAGAATTCTTTAATTAAAACGGACGGATTTCAAAGACCCGAGCTTCATTTATTAGGAATTCTCTCGCGAAAAAAACGAAAAAAGGCTATAAGGGATCAGCGAGTCGACGGTCGAATTTGCGGCGTTCTCCCGTGGAACAATGGCTTCATTTTGAACGCCGAGCGCGTTTCATGTCACGCAGACCCCGCAGAATGATCGATCAATCTGAGAATGACCCCATCATCCCGATTACCTTTTAGTCCACTTCCCTCATCTTTTGCCGCGTCCGTCGCAAACGTCACAGCGGGACTTCCGCCCTGTAACCTTTAACAGAACAAGGCAAAAGGATAATTTGAATATGACTGGGAAATTAAAATAATACTGCGCCGCGTTCTAAAGTTATCCGCTGGATTTTAATGGCTAAAAAGCATCAAGAAGAGATTTAAAGTTCTACTCGACAATACGGATACGAAGAATTATATAAAACGTGCCAATTATCTTGACTTAATTACCAAATTGCTATAGATAATCAATATACATTTAAATCAACATAATTAATGTAACGCAGCATCAATTAATAAAACAAATTAATACAACTATTTAACGATAATCGTCATTTTATAATATAGTATCGAAGTAATATCAAAGAACGATCTTTTGTGCAAAAGTATTATAACGTGAAAAAGCAGAATAACCTTTGGTACATGAGACTCTATTTTCGAAAGCATCAATTTTGAAATTTAATCTAGTAATGCTACACTGGATGTGAAAAAGGTATTATGGTTTTCAAAGGTTTCATAGTTTTTTCACCTTTTTTTATTATATGAAACCTTCTAAAATGTGTACGTTTACATGTAATAACATAAACAGAGATAAAGGCATTAATTAACTTCTTAAATTTCCAGAATTGGTCTCTTTTAAATAAAACTCGGTACAAAAAAAAGTCAATATTATTTTTTAAATAGGTACATATAAAATCAGCCTTTCACATCTCGTGTCATAAATATACTATACTAAATATTTAACATATTTTGATTAATGTATATTATATATATATATATATATTTATTAGTCAATTTCAATATATGATTGAATATATTATAATTAACAAAGTTACGAAATTCTCGTAATTCTCTGGTCCGCCGCGTCCTCCGAGTCCCGAATCCCCGATTATGGGCTCGCGTGCAATGGTTAAATTCGAATGTAATGTGCAGCGAGGATTCATTTCCGGTCGAGGAGTTAATTGCACATAATGCAGGCGCCAAGTTGAATTTGACGGGCAGGCGCGCGAACACTTTTAACGGCAATCGCCGTTCGCAATCAGCGCTTATTAAATTCAATCGAGTTCGAATATCGTGACGAAGGATAAATAGGATTTCTCTTTCGCGCGCGCTTTATTGTGGCCTGGCCGCGGAAATGAAGTGCGCTGACGTGACTTGGCTCGCCGATCGATCTTAACTCGTCACGTCGTCTCGCTCGCGCGGCGCGCAGCGGCTCGGGAATCTACGGCCGCACACGTGTGTGCGTGCACGCGTGTCTGCACGCTTATTCGCACGCGCGTCTCTGCACGCTTGCTGCACAACGAATGCGCGGAAAGTCAGGGAGGATGCGACAAATATCTATAATTCGCCGATTATTTACGACGTCCAAGCGCGTCATTCAGCAGAACCGCGTTGGCGTGCAAACAAGTTCGGAAAATTCAATTGCGACAAGGAAAATCCAATATATTTTAATTTTTAACTTAAACTTATTATTGATCAAAATTCTTATTTTAAATTATCTATATTAAATTTATAGTTTTTATATTTGTATCTTGGATCTTATTATCTTAAACTTTTATCTTCATTTTCAAATAAACAAACGTATTCAAATACATATTTTTATTTCCAATGTCAATTTTAATTATATTTTTATTTTAAAATTTTCAATTTTATTACTCTAATTAAATTTTCCTTCTCACTCGCAAGTTTATTTTCGATTAATTTACGTTCTTCTATTTTCGATTTCTACGATTCTTAATTCTTGAAATCAAGCCACCAAATCTTTCGGAGCTTTGATCCGCACAATTCTAGAGCGAAACCCGGACAAGATAAGAAATCGGCGTAAAAAAAGGAGGAAAAATCCCAGCGACATAAATCTCCGCGCGTAATGGCGTTAATCCATCACTGGGGAATTTATTTGAGCGCAAAATGAAATTTTCGGCGCAAGAAGCGCCGTGAACATTTAAGGCCAATAAAAGGCGGCAGCAGCTGAAGGCGCGTAGCCATGCGCGGCATATTAACTTATCGCAGAATGCATAACAACCTCTCCTAAGAAAAATCCACAAAAGTAGCATGCCGTAGAATGATAAAACGTAAAATGGAATAAAATCGTTATTTCAAAAATATCAAACTCTTCCTTAATAAAAAATAACTATAAAAAAAACACGCGAGACGCGACAGAATATTGTGTAACATAACGAAATTCTTTACATTTTTATATCATATTGAAAATTAATATAATCTGGAAAATTCGTAAAACCGAACGAAATTTGACAACTGCGTGACAACACATTTGGTAATTTGTGACTCTCAATAACTGAACATTTTTAAAAATATAATAAGTCTAATTAAATTATATCTGTTCAATTAGTATGCAAAACTCAAAATTCAGTAATTAGTTTGCGATGAAAATTGGTCTTACAAAATTGCATATTTAGTTAGGAAATCCAGAATATTCCTATTATAGCAATAAGTGGATTAAGACGAGCTTAAATCTGGCTCAAGAAGTTGTCCAGCGAAAGTGATACATTTAATAACCAGGTTGAGGTTTGTATATGTAAATAGCACAATGACAATATGTTACATTAACAGCAGCGTATGTTAAACATTTAACACAAAAATTTCGACATACGGATAGAAATTCACTCAAATACAAAATGTTTTGACGTAGAACTACGTCTTTGTCGACAGTAAGTAGGGGATAACATTGGGAGCACAGATGCAACGAAAACATGTCACACTTTGAACGTTTATATCTTCGAAACTAATAATCGTAGGGTAATTATTAATACGTCATTAGATAGCTTATATAGTCCCATTTCCTCTTGAAAGTTTCAAAAGTCTCAAAAAGCTTCCTAAATGAGGAAGACAAACAATTATAAGCAAATAATTATGCTCAGGTCTCAACCACTTTCAATTTTGGCAATAAGCAACTTTTCTAATTCTATTATATTCTTTAGTCTTTTCTACTCCTATTTCATGTATAATACTTTAAGATTTGGTTGATTAGACCCAGCTTTATTAGACTTATATGCATGTACGTATTCCTAGCAAATTTTAACGTATGTAACTCAAGAACTAATTAACCAAATTTTAAAGAATTATATATGAAATAGGGGTAGAAAAGACTGAAGAATAAAATAGAATTAGAAAAACATTGCTAATATAATAAAAAAAGTGTACAAATTAGAAATTTGTTCTTTTTTTTACTTATACATATATGTATATAACTCAAAAACTAATAAATCAAATTTTTAAAAATTATATATGAAATAGAGGTAGATAAGATTGAAGAACATAATAGAATTAGAAAAAATTGCCAATATACACTACCCTCCATAAGTTTGGAAACACTCTATGACAGATGCCGTACGTGCGACTATTTACAGATAAATAATCGCACGGCAGCGATCTGTGCAGATTTTTGGTATGAATATATCGTAAGACGTTCAAATAATCATATATATTTCCACCTGAGACACTTGCAACACTTATACATGCCAAAAATATGTCGGATGATTATTTCGCGACACCGAAGTGCTCGGAGTTGAATTTGTTGAACAGCGAATCACAAGTTACAGATGCACCTTTGGGAAGTTCTCCAGCAAGAATGGAAACGTATCCCGACTGAACTCCAAAAGTTGATCCACCGTATACCGAGAATATGCAAGGCAGTCATTAAAGCAAAAGGTGTGGTTACTTTGAGGAATGTAAAAATTAATGGAAATTTTTTATTTTAAAAGCCTGTTGGATAACATATGTACTCTATTTATAGAGTGTTTCCAAACTTATAGAGGGTAGTGTAATAAAAATCAAACAGGCAAAGTAACAACTGTACCGCAACCAACAACGTAGAACTATACGTCTACTGGCAAAGTATTCAGCGAAGGGCAGTTGACGTAGGGTTGACAGTAGACGTATAATTCTGCGTTGTTGGTTGTGGCACAGTTGTTACTGTGCCCGTTTGATTTTTTTACCGTGATTGTATTGAAATAATCCTTATCGAATTATTACGGAAAAAAACTTTATAAAGATTAACGGAATTGAAATCAAAATTTGTTTAGTTGCTAAATAAATTTACCAAGATGTGCATTGATAGATACATAAGATTAAATCGAGTCAAATTAATGGGGAACTGTGTATTTTGTCGCGCTTCTGACGTTGCCGAGTCGCGCGGGAGAAAGAGAAACGTCTTTACGGACTTATTTATCAGACGACGTTGTAACGAAAACACGATATATACCGAACGAAATCTCGAGCGATACAAATCAAACCGGGAACGATACCGGAAATAATCCCCATCTTTTGGATTTCCCGTGCGATATCCGCGAACATGCATTTTCGTTTCCTGGGGAGTGTCCTTCCGCGAGTCTTTTAATCGCACGTGCGCACGTGAACAAAAAATCGCCCAAGGGCGCAATAAATCGCTCCTTTATCGCAATTCTCAGAACTATATTGCGTTTTGTTAATGCTCACAGAACTCTCGTTTCACTCGCGGGAACATTTATTCGTGTCCAATTTATCGCGACGAGCTTATCGCGATTAGCATCCTTCTCTCACGACACCTTCGCTTCGTGCACTATGTGTTACAAATCGATAGTCAATTTAAAAAGAAATGGGATTCCTTCGCGCAGAATACGAATAATCTATCAATTGATTTTATTTATCTTAAAGATATTAAAAACGATAGCTGCAGAAGAATTTAGAAGAACGTATTATTGCAAAGAAAGTTCCAATTTTAATTCAACTTTTAAAAAGCCGGATTAATTTCAAAAACACAAATAATGTACCGATTTGTTTATTCATTTTGACAATAATAAGCAAAAATAGCCAGGATTTAAACTGACAGAATTTATGAGTTGAAAATCGGAGAGAATAATATTCGTGAAAATGAAGCGCCAAAGTAAATTCTATACTTGAACAAAGCTGTATTAATTTTAGAAACATGGATATCAGTATGCAAAATGCATCGTCCGAGATATGAGGGTGCGAAAGAGATTTTTCGCAATTCCCTTTTAATATTCAACTCCTTTTGCATCTATAAATTTCATGGATATATGATTAAAATGAGATAATAGGATTAGCTTTCGCTGGAAATACATGGAAAACCCACGCAGAATTGTTACAATTAACTGTCATTTGATACATTTGACAAACGCGTATTTTAATAAATATTATTTAATTCCTGCAATTAATGAACGTTTATTGCAATTAAATCCAATTTCGTACGTTAAACAACATATAAAAAAAATTTATTTTCCTCATAAACGCAATTTAATTTTTAATTAACCAGAATTCTTTTAACTAAATCCGCTTTTGCATATTTGGTAATGTAGATTTCGATAAATAAAATATTCTTTATAATTAAGCAAGATTATTTTAATTAAATCTGAAAATTGTCAATTATTTTATTACTTCATAAATAGATTCTAATTAGTTTAAATTGAAATCTTAATTAATAACTTTTGCAATTATTGCAACGATTATAATATAAAATTTTGAAACATTTCTCTAATCGGAATAAAATCAGATAATTTTAGTTAATTAACAAAACAAAATTGAAATTTTATAAAATATTCTTTTTATTACAGTCACCAAGAGAAGAGCATATAGCTTATAAAATAAAAATTTATGGAATAAAAATTTGTGGAACAAAAATTTACTTTTTTATTAGAAACCTTTTTTTTCTTATTTGCATCACTGATTCGGAGACGCACCATATATTAATTTTTACAAGCATTTTTTTAGGCATTTGTAAAATATTTTTTTTATTACTTGTATACATTTTTCCACTCTAACAATATTTATAAGAACAAGTATACCGCGCAATTTTATTTTACAGCGAATCTCTCTTTCATGGTAAAAGCATCTTGATGACATCTGTCTCGATGTTTGCCACTAGAATTTACTGCTCCCAAAAGGTTCGCGGAAAGATGTTCACATAAAGTCCAAAAAATATAGCTTTAATGACATATCGCATCTCATAACGTGAGAACTGTTTAACATTTCAGTGTACCGGCATTTTCAAAATTAGTTTCAGAAAATAACTATTAAGAGATTTGAAAGGAATACGCATAAAAATACGCCGGAATCATTGGTTTTCATTGGAAAGGCAAAAGATAAGGTGTCATCAATGATTTATTAATTAGACGCTGCATCTCGCGTGCATTTAATGCAAGAGGCGACGACGATGAAGAACGAACAGGTGTCTCAATGTGGGCAGGCCGTGCGGCAACGCTTGCGCGTCGCAATACTCTCGCCAGGGGTTGAGAAGCACCGGCGAGACAGCCGGTGGGGGTGACGTTGGCGAGAAATGAAAGCTAGTGGGCTAGTAGTCCACGGCGAAGCAACCTCCGTGGATCGCGTTGTTCGCCCTTCGCGCTCGGTTCCGAGGTCGACCCGCGAATCACTCGCCCGTCGCCACCCCCGACCTCTTATCGGAGACGCGCGCGTTTGAAACCACGTACCGTGGAAAGGCCTTCGGGACCCCCAAAGTGTCCGTTCGCTATGGAGGAAAGTTCATCGAACAATGTGCGTCCCGATTCTGCGGTTTTACGAAATATCCAACGAATTTTAGCTTCCTCGAGTTTCCATTAACTCCACGAGCACGATCAGAATTCCTGAAACTGCGAAAATTCCCGCTACATTTCCTAATTTTCTTAAAATTTCATTAAAATTATTTTCCTTATTTAATTTATCCTAATAATTTGTTTCATTGATTTTTCCTTTTTTGTTTTCAAAAAATTTTCTATAAATTTTTTAGCGTTTCTTTATTAAACTCATTTTTTATCTAAATTATTAAAAAGTTGTGTGAAAATTCTAAAATTTCAAAATTCTCAATTTTTTAATTTTTTGAATTATTGAGTAGATATATCTATCTTTTTATTTAAAAAAAAAATCTTTGAAAATAGTTGCTTATTTAATTTTTAATCAAATCGATTTTCATCATTTAAATTTCTGCAACTAGATTCCAGGATCTTAAAATCCTAGTTGAATTCTTGAAATTCACTTTTCGTTGATTCAATCTATTTTAACAGTTTAATTCATTTTCTTGAATCTTTGAAAAGATTTTCCAGGAAGTTTTAATTGATTAAGAATTTCTATTAAATCTACTAAAATTTACTTAATTTAAATTCTTGTAAATCATAAAAATTACAGACTATAAAGTTCTTAAGGCTTTTTAAACTTTCTTATTTTATTGATTTATTTCCTTAAATTTCTATATTTTAAGAAAAAAATCCTTTAAAATGTTTTGCTTTACGTGCTTATAGTTCTTCAGATTACCGACTTTCTTGTTTTTAATTACCTACCTAAAGAACACCGATTAAAACTCTGATATCTTAAATTCTCGAAACTGCTGGAACTTTACGACTTATCGCAAATTTTTGAATCTTAAGGCCATTAACTTTTTTTCCAGCGTCCCGATTTGGCGTCCTACATCTACACAGGCCATAAATCAACCCAAGGCATATAAAACGCCTCCGAAATTTTCCGAAATTATCGACTCGATTGAAATCGCGACAGATTAATTCGAAAGTACGCTCATATATAACTACTATAGCAATAATATTCGCGATTGTTCGCTTAAGCGATCCGCTTGTCGATGTAACCTGTTGAACACGTAATCCTCGCTTTCCATCGATACATATCACTCGGTATATTGGATCAGTCGCATCGATGAAATTGAATCAGTATCGATACTCGTAATTCGCCGAAGGCGCAGCCGGAATGGCCTCTTCCGTCTTCAGGAAGGGTCTTCTTCCAGGAAATATTTGACAATTTTATTATCCTGCATTGAGGAAAAATAATCGATCCGTGCTCTTGAGAAAAATATTTCAAGATCAAAACGTACGGCCTATGAAAGCTCTATGAAATTTTTAAATCATTAAATTATTCGAATTTTCTGATTACTGGATTTATCTCGCACTTTTCTGTTTAGATTCTTAGATTCTCGAATTTTTATATTTACGATTTTAAAACCGTGAGTCTGGTACTTTCAGACACTTGCAGTTTATCTGCGGATTTTTAAGATCCCCTAATATTTAATTTGCTACATTCTTGACTCAACCGACGCAACGTTCAACGTTAAATTTTTGTTTTGCTTCAATTACTATTTCGTAAATTCCTAGCATTCTAAATTTTTCGCCTTCAATATCCTGCCTTCCCGAGCTTTCATTCCTCGAATTTTTGGTCCCTAAAATATTTCATTTTGTTCCTAGTCAGCTTCGATCCTTTCTCACGAGTCTCACAGTGCCGCATGACGTCTCTTAATTAGGTTATTTTAACGGATGGTATATATTCTTTGTAAATCCCTTTGTTTCATAAATCCTCAAACCTTCCAATATATTTCCTCCGACTATAATTAATCTTGAAATAAACCGTCGTTACTCCAACAAGTCTCAACCTCTGAGAAACTCGGTATCCCACGACGATTCTGCATGGCGCGCTTTCAGATGCCAAGTCCTTGTGTTACTCGCGTGCCGTGAAAGTGCACGTCTCAGTGGATGAAAGTTCTCGACCGAGCGATGACGAGATCGACGACTATGCAGGTCGTCCTGACAGATTCCTATGATTACTCGTTGACCCTGTGGGATGCCGGTTTCACGAACGGCAGCGAGATCGACCTGGAGACGACGACCGTGAATCCCGCCGGCAGTCAGAACGACACGGAAGAGCTCAACAATTGGTGGGCGATGCTGGCACTCGTCCTAGTTCTGGGAACAGCCGCGGGGAATATCCTGGTGTGCCTGGCGATCACCTGGGAGCGGCGGTTGCAAAATGTTACTAATTATTTCCTAATGAGTTTGGCCATCACGGACCTTATGGTCGCCATCCTAGTGATGCCGTTAGGGATCCTCACACTTGTTCGAGGTAAGTTTACCAAGATATAGCGTACATAAAATACGCGAGAAGATGAGTCCCCGGGAGTTAGTGAAGGGACAGCTCGAAGCCGGAACTGTAAATTCGCGGTTTACAAGCAAGACATAAAACTTGAGCGACATAAAATATTTCACATTTTTAATTGTCATTAGAAATTTAAATTAATTGCTAATAATATTATAATTTACAAAATATTACGAGTAAGAAATCGAGGAATCCTAACGATTTCCTAGTGTCCTGAATAAAGTGTTGCGAGTCTATTCCAACTAATTTAAGGAAATGCGGGGATGTGAATAGCGCAAGGGTGCGTATATAAGGACGCGCATTTATCATCGGTATTACAGTATCCATATCCGGCAAATCTGAAATAAGATGATAAGACATTTTCCAGCATTCCGAGTAAAATGGTAACTGTCCGAAAAAAAACAAAATAATCGTCAGCAATAAAAACCTGGGGAATAAAAGAGTGCTATTTACAGACTATTTCGAATAATTCAAGGGAGAGAGAGAAATCCGGGTAAAAGAGCGCTATTTACCGCCGATATTACCGTGTCCACACTTTAGAAAAGCCAGAACGAAAGAATTTGGCTTTCCGAATAAAATGCCGTTCCGGTTATTCCAAGCGAGTTTGAAGGGAAATCGCATAAGGATGTGCGAGGGTCCCATTTATCATTGATATTCCTACACCTATATTTGTACAACCTTGGAAAACAAAAGGGTTAAATTCCATAACTTTCTGAACAAAATGTTATATTTGTCCATAAACGTGATAAAACGACATAAAAAAGAACTTGGAGAACGCTATTTATAGACCAGCATAGCTTATATTTCGAGTAATTTAAAGCGAGAGTGGATGAATTCGCGTAAGCTCACATAAGGGTGCTATTATTATTGCCAACAATGCTGTACCCATATTTACACGGAATCTAAAATAAAAAGGTTAAAACATTTTCCCTACAGGATTCGGAATAAAATACCCGCCCGCCTCTTCCGAGCAATTTTGGGCGGGGGCGGAAAGGAGGTAGCGTGAAAATGTCACAAGCGCGTGTAAAACCGCGCTGTTTTATCGCCAATGTTATTACGTTCGTGGTCTGGAAAATCTAGAACAAAAGGGTTAAAAATTTCCCACCGACATTCTGAATAAAATATCTCCTGCCTACAAGAGGGAATCAGTAGAAACGGGATTCCAGGTGAGGATATTTATCCACCAGCTAGGAAAGAGCTTTCATTTCGAGTAATTTGAAAGAAGATCGAATATTCGAATAAGCCGCTAGTTATCGCCGACGTATCCGAAACAAAAGGGGTTAAAAATCTGCAGACGTCCCGAGTGAAACGTTACCTGTCAAGGGGAGAGAATCGAGCCAGAAAGAAAAACCTGCATGAGCGATATGCTATTTGTAGCAGCGGCAGCCGCTTTTTCGAGCGATTTGGGGAGGCGGGAGCAGGCGGAATTGGCGTAAGGGCGCATAAACCGCGCTATTTATCCCCCAACATTACCTCGGGCTCGCATCGGTCTTCTCGCGTGATAGGTGGTTCTCGCTTTTACGAGTCGCTACCGAGGAGCTCAAGGCTCTTTGTTGGCCGAAACGAGAGCGCTTATGCATAATGGATCACCTGGTGGCGAGCGACCAGCGACCAATGATGCTTACTTGATACTTGCATCGCAACACGACGAGTGCAGCTGGCGACGGGTAGCATCGGGACCTCCGTGTCCAAACACCGAGAGAAAATTGATTGTGAGAAAAAGATGTTAAGCGATTCCTTAAAACACTGGAAAAACAAAATCGGAGTCCAACAAAAGAGACGCTTTTCAAATGAAAGATAGAAGCATTATTTTTCCATTATCTAGCATTCGATAATAATCATCCGTCAATTTTCATTAATTTATTCTTGCAAACTGAATTGTCACTGCGATATCAAATACTATCTGAATAAACGCATGCTAAATTTAATATAAATATCTTGAAAATTTTGAATTTGATTTATGGAATAAATATTGACGTATTTTAAAAGCCGAATAATAACTTCGCTGATAATTAATAATAATCTCTCATAAATCTGCTATTTATAATTTTGTAAATAATGATTATTATTCCTATTACATTTGTCATTTCCGTTAATTTGCTATAAGAAAAACTTTATTTATTTCGCTACATATCGTCGGCGATATAATAATAATATTAAATATCAGAAACAATAAAACAATAAATAGTCATAATTAACAAAAACTAAATTAAGTTCATAAAATGCAATAAAAAATTTTCATAAAAGTTCAATCAAAGAAACTTCACTGAATTAAAGCATCTTTAATCGCGAATCGCAATTTCTTGGCACGACTTGCGGTTGTGTTAAACGACGACTTAATTTAGCCGAAGTGAGGTCAAATATAGACGGCGGCCCACAGAGGAAAGACGGTGCAGGCGTGCACGAGAGAAATGAACAGAGAAACGGAGGATCGATGCGCAGAAATAACATGCACTCACGGGATTCGCCGCTTTAATTTCCCCTCGGGGAGGAAAGGATTCGTGTCCTGTATCGGTCAATTACGGCCATTGTTTCTGCTATTGCTGCACCAAGGATGCATGTAACTTCTGTTGCACTGCGCTGCGTATTAAATAGTTCACTGTTAAATAATAAAATTTAAACCTTAATTTAAATAACATTTTGTTATTTTTAACTACCAAGTGTGTCGAAATTTATCATTTTAACACAACATAGTATTATTTTAACTCTATTGGTTTAGTTAAATTAATATTGTTTTAGTTAAATTGACGATATACTGATTGTGAGTAAGAGCAGTGGCTACTACAGAAATAGTTAAAATTGACTCAAATTGAGTATAATTTGATGCTACGAATTCAACACTGCTACATTAGAAATATCAATCTTTTCTTTTTTCAAATCGTTTCTGTAGAACCATACTATATATAATTAAAAAAATATACTTTTTGACAAAAAAAGAGTTCAAGGATAATCACAAAAATTGTCAAAGATTCAAAGATCGAAAAGAACGAGGTGAGCAATTAAAAGGAGCAAAAAATTCTGTAATTCACATATTTTCTAAAATTGCGATAAGGTAATGAGATTATGAAAATTTGAAGAGTGAAAAAATTCGCGAAACCAAGGATTCATTAGCAAGGAAATAGATTTTAAGATGACAGTTTTTAATGAGCGCAAAGGGAAGGACGAAGGACGAAAGACGAAGTCGGATATCAAATGGAATATTCATCAGGTATAATGATTCGTTCGCCGTGAAACTTTAGGAAAGATCGGCCGATTAAGCATGGATAGCACGACAACTTCGAGAGAAGGTGTATCATCCGTTCCCGAGGGACACAAGATCGGAGGGGTAAAAAGATTTTGTAATCTCGACGCCGCAAAAGTCAGTTTTTCTCAGATTTATATATCCAATATTTTAATTCCACATTTTTTAAAGATCAAGAGTGTCTGCGGATTAAAACCTGAGGCTAAAAGAATCTAAAAGTCTTCTGAGATTTTAATGATCTCATTATTAAAACCATTAAAACGCGTAATTAAATATGTTATATAAATATAAATAGATAAAATAAATAATTTAAGAGTCTCAAAGTATCAAGATTTTTATAAATAATTTAATTTTTCAGTATAGATAAAAAATTCGATAAATTCTTTCGAATTTTCTTTTACAAATTATGATATATCGAGTTTAATAGTCAAAAATTGATGAATGTAGCGAGTTAATTAATTCCATGCTGTCAACGGGAGAGGAAACAATTTGAAGGGACAAGAGTCGAGAATTGATTTCCAGTGACAGGATTTGATCCTAGAGAATGTATACTCTGGCTAAACTGTTCCTAGTTGGTAGGACACGCATGGAAATACGGTTAATTGTAAGTGTCCTGTCAACAGGATACGTCCGCGCGTCTCGTTAAGGTTCATAGTCGCCTGAACTAACGAACGGAATGGAACCGAAACGTGTCCTTAACTTTATTATGCACGAAGAGAAGCTTTAACATAGTTACGCGAGACATGTCGGCGCGTCCTTACACGTGACTGCTAATATATTAATAATGGCGAAAGATCGCTTTTCTCTTCGGAAAAAGGGAGCGCACGTTTAATTAACTCCTTATATTTAATCGAAAAAAAATAGATTATTGATTATTAAAATTCTCGATTTTTTGCCGGCGAACTTACGTTAAAGGCCGATATTAAGCGATAATTCGCGATAATTAATTACACGGAACACCTATTAATACCTAATTAACATAACGTATCGATCATACGTAATTAATTGAAAGCTCCTCATTGAAGCTGTATTTACTTTCTTTCGGCGAAATTGTGTACACGTAATGTTACATCAGAAATATGTACTATATTAACATAATGCGCAGCTAATATAACATTTACAATTCGCGACAATTATATAGTGTTAATATTGTTTTTATTTATTATAAAAGTTTATATTATTTGTAGATGCATAGAAATTGTTACAACATAATTTTTATAATATTCCTTTTATGGACAAATTTATTCAAATATAATTAATGATACAAAAGAAAAACAATATCTAAGAAATGTCTCACTCTGTCGCGATCTTTCATTATACTTCGGAGAACCGTGTCTGATCAAGCTGGGTCTTTACCACTTGAAGATCTTCCGCAATGTCTGACTACAACAGATGTCGCGATTACTAGAAACAATATCTGACTTAACAGTTCTTTACTACTCCAATAAGCAAATTATTCCATAAAAGACAACGTCAAAATGTTATTGAGATATATAACGTGTTTGATTTGTGTCGATATTTACGAAAACTGATAAACACGTTACGTGTCAGCGGGGTCTCGTTGGTTGATCGATAATGGACCGTTTAATTAAGGGGCGGTTCTTGTGGATAGCCTATGGTGACAATTCTGCATTCCAACATATCGGTATGCATATATGGTTGGTCGTCGTATAATGATAGATTGTCTATAGACTATTCTAGAAATAGCGAATTAAGAAAACTAACTAATTAATTTTCCCATAGTTATTTTTAATAATTACTTTTAAAAACAGTACATAGTAATTATTAAAAGTAACTATTAAAGTAATTATTAAAAATAACTATGGGAAAATTAATTAGTTAGTTTATACATATATATATATATATATATATATATATGTATAAAAATTATATGCTTTAGAAATATTCACAAGGATAAAAAAACGATTAAAGTTTCCATTAAATATTAAATAAAAATAACCTTTTAAAAAATAAAAGTTTGTGCAAAAAAATTGCAATTTGCTTTCTCTATTTCAGAAACATGTCAAAATGAAAAAAACGAAAGGTCATGTAAAAAAAGATTATGTCTGCAATAACAAGCAGGCAGAATCTTTTTAATAAACTCCCCACGTGGAGGGTATCGCATCGAAAAATCTCTCTGATCAAAAAATCCAGTATGTAAAAAAATCTGGTCGTACTTAAAATCATAACTCGGAGTACACGTTGTATATCAAATACATACAAGTAGAGGGCAATAAAACTTATAAATGTTCACGTTAAGTTTGAATAAATTTCTTATGTGCTTTTAGAATTAAATACTTAAGTTTTCAAATAATAAAAATAGAAATCTGGCACACAGTAATTAGTAATTTAAATTTAATTTTCTCAATATATATTAATACTTTCTCTCAAAGTGGACATTCAATTCGAAAGGCGCAATTCCTTGCAATTCTTTGAAATCTCTGAATCTGATTTCGATGCATTTCATAAATTAAGAAGAAATGAAGGAGAGAAGTGGTATTTTCGCTTCGGTAACATAGTTTCTTGAGATTTTGCACTTTTCTCAGGTCGCGCTGTTGCATTGAAAACAGAACAATGCTGTGATCGATCTTTGGAATGAATACGAAGCGAAATGTTTGCAAACTCTTGAGAGAAATCGCCGCTAAAAAAAAAGAAAAAGAAAGAGATAGAGAGAGAGAGAAAAACAGGAAGAGAAAGGGAGGGAAAAGTGAGAGAGTTTGAAACGCAGGACCTATCGACTCACATTTTGTCGCGACAGCTTTTGTCAGCGCGAGGCGTGAACATGATAGGTCGGATCATTGCAAATCACCCGGTGTGTGTACAGGCTGCCACTCGAGATATCTTGGCTTATCCACTTGTACTTCGCGCTATGGCAGATCGATAGTGCCAATTTACTCCCCCTCTCCCTATTTTGCATATCCGGTGCGAATTTTCGCCCCGGATTTAACTCTTTGAGGCACGATAGTACGAGATAAACTAGAGTAGTTTCCATTTTAACAGTGTACTCGAATTTCCGAGTATTCCTCTATCCAATGGAACTCGATTTAGTGGTCTTTTCATGGTTATTGTGGATTGCATCTATTTTGCTACGTTACTTATACATATAAAATACCATTTTTATAGCCACGACCGAAAAAAGTAAGATATAAAAGAAAAATTCTACGCAAAACGGAATAAACAAAAGACATTTCTCCTTTTTTTTACAAAAAGTGTACCATATGTGATCTTGCAATTATCAATCGTTTTTTTATAAAAGAGAATACACTTAAGATCACTCTTAAATGATAATAAGAAAAAAGTTTAAATAAAATAATGAGAAAGAAACTTAAACGAAGTAAATGAGCAAGAGTTCAATTCGATTAGAAATCACGAGTTCAATTTCGCGGTTGTTTAATGCGGAAACTTTTTCGGAAAATGCAAGAAACACGGGAGCGAAAGAAGCATTAAAAGAATGTTAATTACGATAATTATTTGTATACTACAATTGCTTATCTCACCCACGCGAACGCCTTGTAACTGCCAATCCCGCGAATTCTGATGTGTAAGCACCGTGGATTTAATTAACTGTTTTAGATCCTCGCGAGCGCTGTGGCAAACTTTAACTTCCGACATTCTGATAAACAGAAAAAAGGGGGAAATTCAAGGATGCTCTCCTGCGTTGCTGTAACGGATAGTTCGCAGAGTAGCTTATCGCCTCGGATACGGAACGCCTACAATCTCCTTCTCAAGTCCCGGATTCCGCAGCCGATAACGGAAACTTGCTTCTCGACGAATCCTCGATAACCTGCCGAGAAAGAGAGAGAGAGAGAAAGCTCATTATCCCTACTAACGCCTTTCCAAAGATTGTCGCATTCCGATTCGCGAGAACAATCGATTCATAATCGAGTCACGTTTTATATTTATACGTTGATACTTGAAATTAATTCGGTGTGTTTATCGCATAATCGCGACGTAAAATCGCGATGAATTTAATTAACGATTATGTAAATGTGAGAAAATACGATAGTTACACCGATGGTCCTACCATCTACCACAAATAATCTCGCGCAATAAATTTAAGATCCATTTCTTGTTTTGTGAACAAAATTTGGTGATTTGAAAGATATTCTGCCGCATATCAGATTCTAATTTCAATTTTCTTGTTTATTTTCTTGAAAGTTTGTACCATGTACATTGATTTTAAAATAAACAACTTTAAAATATCTTTTGCATTCTCCTTTCGTCGATATTCAGCAAGGATGCTGCAATCTTGTCTTCCGACAGAATTCTCTTTCTATAAGCGGAGAGAAAAATTACTGAACAGAATTCTCAACGTTCGTGATCGTCGCTCTTAGTTCTTATGGGCCGAAATTCACGCGACAATCTGAGAAGTGTAGTTTTTACGTGTTGCACTTCATAACATGAAATATCGTTGCGGTTCCGTGCACGTATACCCAGCAGTGACAATTCCATCATAGTCCTCAGAAGCCCGAAAGATTCGGGGATATCATATCACAATACGCTAAAATCACGTTCACGTGGTTGAGAGGGCAAATATAGCGCGGTGTAATCACGGGGCTCAATTCCATGTCTATGGCATCGAAACCGAGATTATATACACCCACTTCAACTAGTATTTATCGAGGGGGAAAAAGAGTGGGAGAGAGAGAGATTTGCGTGAATAATGCCGCGGTGACGGGTCCCACCCCCATCGACAAATGACATGCAACCTCCATTTACTATTCCGCTACTTCTGGCCGACTTACACTACTTACAGCTCACGCCTCACGCCGCGCCGATGCGAGCTATATGTCATCCAGGCTCGCGACGCAAGTATGTAATGTATGTGTGTGCAACCGATCGTTAATCCCTGCCCGCGCTCGTTTCTCCGTTTACTGTCGCAATAATGCACCGCCGTACGCGTTTCCGCGTACGCAGGATTACGTCGCATTACGCCGTGTTTGTTGTTCGCGGTTGCTGCATCACTATACCGAAACGAGAACAACCTGTACGCGATAAACGCGACCAGCTTCCACGATGATTGCCGTCTGTCAACGTTTTTTTTTTTTAAGTATCGGAGCAGTTGAGCCCATTTTGGATCGGTTGCATACGAAATACCTGTCTAGAAATCAGTTCAGTTTAACGCTCTTACTCTCTAAATCTCATATGATTTCACCACTAACATGTTAGAGTGATTGCGATAGTCACTGCAAAAGAGGTTGTCACTCTAATTTGAGTAAATGCGGGCACTCATAAGGTAGGAGTGAATTTTTCACTCAAATTTTTAAAGCGACTGCTCTACCGAAGTGATACAATCTCACTCTAAAAGCTATAGTGAATGATCATGATTCACTAAAAATCGACTGATAAATGACTCTAACAAAGTGAAATTTTTTACTCAAAATTATAAAGTAACATAATTCACTGATGTGACATCATTCACCTACGGACACTTATCTACAGCACTCGAAAAAAGTGCCCTTTCACTTAAATGGAGTGCAATTTCACTCCAACTTACAGAGCGCAATTGTACTCTTTTTCACTCGAAGTGCACAGGTTCAATTTTCACTTTTCATTACACTTGCATTTCACTCGTTTTGAGTGACATTTCACTCTTCGACTTTTCGAGAGTATCAATCAATATATTTTGACAATCAAATATCATTTTGATAATGCGATATTATATGACAAATGCGATTAAATCCTTCCTCTGATTTCTCATATTCAAGTTCATTACTGCGAATTGTGTTCCAATAAATTGCGCACGTTTGTACACGATTTATTGGAAGCGGATTAAAAATAAAAACTCTTTTGGTTTCTCGGCACGCAAACGTATTATCTGTTCTCGGCATCAAGAAGTTGCAATCGCAAGTTACGTACGTGATTAAAATCTCGAAACATGAATTACGGTTATTAAATCAGTCGGTTTTACACGAAAGAAAATAAAATTAAATCAGATCGAGATCAATTTCCTGGAAAAATCCGTGTGTAAATAGAAAGTCGAAGGATCAAATTCTACCGCGAGTTACGTGAAATCGGAGGGAACAAGACCTATAAATTATGTCGCGCCGTGAAAAAAAAGTTCATTATAGACCAGACTCGTTCTTTTGTGCGGGCAAGATTGCCGAAGGATGTCGTAAGAAAAGGGATTATTAATGATTCGATATCGACGCCGCGCCGTCGCACTACTGACGTCGCGATCGTCGCTTTTCTCCGTGTCAGTGATTAATCTGACTGAGTGACTGGAAGTCTCCTCGAAGATTTTGAAAATAATACTTCGAAAAAGTATCCTTCTGATGATGATACGACGTATTTCTTTTTTAACGAGCCAGAACGCAGCAATTATTGTTTCACTTTTTAAACACAGAAAAAAAGTGTCAAATCAACACTGATATACATGTGTATATTATACGCAAGAATATATATATAATCTTCTTATAAGAATTTCAACTTCTTATTTCAACTTTTTTTCTTGATTAAACTATATAAAACTTCGTTTAACTATATAAATGGCTTCATTCAAGCAAGTTTTCTTCGTTTAACGCAATATAATCTCATTTCAAGATTATAATATATGTAGATATTCTTTCGTAATATACAAGTATATTAGTGTTGATTTGACGTTTCTTTTTTTCTGTGTATAATTAAACATTAAACAGTTTTATCCACTCTTAAAAAATATACTAAAATATACATCTATATATTAGAAGGTGTATATACTTTATGCGAATAAGAAGGTGAAAATCTGAGGATTTAATAAAAGAAGACTTAACCTTCACCTCGAAATTTGTTTTACAAAAATACAAGAATAAAAAGTTTCATAGAATTTAAATTTGATAAAATTGCGCAAATAAAAAACTCGAGAATTTATATTAATATTAATGTTTAACTGTCGATGTTTAAAAATTTTCAAAATCATTAGAATTTATACGTTTAAAAAATATGAACTCTCGCGTATGTTTGAAATGCTACTTTTAACTTTTCAAAATTCTGAATATCTCGATTTTTCACTGTTATTCTCAAAAAAAGTTAAAAGTTTCCAAATCTTTTATTAAAAAAAAAAAAGAGAATATTTTTTTTCCAATTTTTCAAAATGTCATCTTTTATGTCAAGTTATTTTATTCTTTGTCTTTTGGGATTATGACAAATTAAATTTTGTCATAATCCCAAATAGAGAAAACCCACAGTGCTAGAAATCGAAGATCCACTTTACATGAACCAATAAATTAATCATGGTGGACGTAAATCCCCGTTGTCAATATCACTAAGCTACCTCTCGCGTGAATAGCGAGTCGTTTGTTATTATGCATCGGCGAAGCCATCCGTTAATCGAAATTTGTAGTGGCGCAAAGGCCGCATCGATATGCTTAATGGCGCGATGGCGGCCATATTAAGCACTCAAAAGTGATGGAACGTGATGCAACAGCAACGCGATACCCCTTTAATAGCGCTCGCTACAAGCCTACAAAATTGAATTCGCCTGCAGATTTTCGCGCATCCATATCTCTACGCGCTTGCACTTCGAAATAACCTCCTCTAATATTCGGCCTGTTTTTCCCATCTCAGCTTTTTTCTGAGTCAACAAACAAATTTCTTTCTACAGTCTATAAAATGTTATCTTTCTGTTTTTTACATTATGTTCTTTACATCACTGAAAAAAAAATAAATAACCAAATAAATATTGAAAATTAATATACTTATCAATTAAAAGTAAAATAAGTATATTTTTAATATTCAAAATTTTAACTCCCACGAGTTCCAAGTTTTCCTCGAGTTCCAAACTTCTGAAATACACGACCTCTCAAGTGTAGCAAAACTTTCATTCTCCGAATATTTGACCGTTGACACTTTTATCTGCTCAAATATTTAATTCGTAAGATGCTTGATTCTTCGAATTTCAAAAGTTTCTCACAATACACGAATATTCCGACTTCGCAATTGCGAATTTTCAGTTTACTCAATTTTTTAAGATCGCGAGGGCTCTTATTGCCTCTCCGCGTTTATCGTTCTTCGTGTTCTTAAATCATCGTTTCTGCGGGCGATAGAAGCAGCAAATAGGAGAAATGGGGAATAAAGAGGACATTGAATAGGAATTTTCGTACACGCGGCGAGCTATTTCCATCCGCACGACCCCACTGAATCCATCAGGTAAAAAAGAAAAAGGAAGAACGTGGTCCAGGATGTGTCAATACATCACGCTCGAATTCGAGCTTGCACCGCTCTTCGACACAATTTCCACGAGATTTCACTGCAGTTTTCAAGAAGTTCAAATTTCTCGATGTATTGTTTGTCTAATTCGCAGCCGAGTTTTCCTAAAAAATACGAAGGTATATTGACTGTCCTATGCAATCGGTCAACAAAAGCCTTTGCGAATCGAGCTATAAAAATAGAAATACATGCAATACAATCTCTTACTCTTTTCAATTTAATTTTAAATAGCTCAAAACTTTAAAAGATTTCTATTTATATATAAGACGCATTATTATAAAGATACTTAAGTTTAAAAATAAAAATTAACATCTTGTATAGAAAAATGGCATTCATACCATTTTTCGTTAAAGATAAATCGATCCTAAGCCGATAAAGAAAAATGCTTACAAAGTTTGCCGACTTCTTTTAGTATCACCGTATATATATGTGTATGTACCCTATATTTCATGAGATTTATATGCGAAATCCAGGCGCTCTTGACGTTGAAATTT
The DNA here is from genome assembly GCF_003070985.1 of Temnothorax curvispinosus. Taxonomy (NCBI): domain Eukaryota; kingdom Metazoa; phylum Arthropoda; class Insecta; order Hymenoptera; family Formicidae; genus Temnothorax; species Temnothorax curvispinosus. The sequence goes on along the minus strand of NW_020216423.1, from coordinate 274,132 downwards.
ATTTGCTTATTTTAGTATTGATCTTTACTTTTGTACGCGTGTACAAAAGCTCGGAACGCAGAAGCCGAACCTTCATCCTTCGTAGGCATTTCAAAAAGTAATTACTAATTTTTAGAATAGAATTCTAATTTGAGGAAAAATATTGTTCTTTAATAAGCCTCGGAAGAGATGCTATAAAGTTGAAAAAACAGGCTAAAGCCTAATTCAAGGGGAAGAAAAAGAAGATAAGAAATATATTGTTTTTGATAGGTTAATATCAAGCTGTAACTAAGCTTAGCTATACCATCTCATAACTAATATTAAGTCCTGCTATAATTAGTTTAGCGAAACTAATAAGCTACTGTGCATGTGGAAATGTCGTATTCCAAAAGTTTTGATCTTCTGGAACACTCTACTAAAGTAAACATCTAATAACCAAGTGTTACGTATCATATTAAAGTGACAAGATTCTTTTACAAAAAGTTTTTTTTGTGCAACTTTTGTGTTTTCCTAGGTGAATACTTATAAATAAACTTGTAAAAGAAATAGAAACTTGACTCGTCGTCAACTTGCGTTTTACTCGACATAAAAAGACCCTTTTATTTTCTTTATGGTAATATAATATATTAAAACTTAAATTCTACGGAGGACTAAAGGTCACCTTTAAAAATTCAGATGACGACAGATGGTACGCGGATTGCATGGCATAATCTGATATTTTATATCAAACTGAATTACTTTTCGTTAAATTATTTTTTAAAGTAGTACGTCTGCGGAACATTATGACTACTTATGACTAAGCAAAATACAATAATGCCACAAAAAATATATAATGTTACCGTTATAATTTATATAAAATATACATTGAGAATAGTAGATAAAAAATCCTGACTAAAAAAAATTAATTTGCAAAACCTTCTTGTCTACTTTAATAAGAAACAGCTGTTTTAAATATCTCGTAAATATATTTAATAAAAATTAATAACCATATTATAGAAATAAAAGATTTAAATTTAGAAATTAAGTCTACGATCTTTAAGTCCAATTTATAAGCAATTTATATTTATTTTACAATCCAAAGTTCTAGAGTCTAAAAATTCGTAACATGCTCATGCAGTCCAGAATCCCACGTCTGAAAAATCTTAAACTTCCTCAACCTGAAAGGATTAAAAGTTACAGCTAAATTCGCACGCTCAGGGATTCTGCAGTTCTAAAAATTTAAGGCGCCAACCTGTAGCTAAACTCCTAAGTGACGATTCTGGAATCCTAAAGTTCGACATGCCGAAAGTTTTCAGAGAAGGAAAGTCCCGCTTTCTAGGGAATCCCGAAAGATATTCCCGCGACGGAGAGAAGAATTTTTCCCTGAATCCGGCCCCTCATTTTCCGGCTTAGCCTGCCTCCTCTTTTCGGTCATTCCGAAGGTGACCCTACGGAAGGTGACCTTTCATGAAAGCGATGATCGATTTAAGGGGTCTCTGCGCGAGTCTCGTCGCTCTCTCCGCGAGAGCGTAGAGTTTTGCCGCGCGCGTTTATCCTGCGGAAGGGGAAACTATATGCTTCCTCTGAGAAGCGAAAGCACGTTTCGAATCGCTCGTCACTCGAAAGTTTGATCGCTCCGAGCATTCGAAAGCTCTGAAAGCCTCGACGTGTCGCGCGATCGATGCGAGCGCGACTTTACAAAGCTTGCCGTTTTCCCTCGCTAAACGCTTCTCTTTCTCGCTGTGCTATTTTTATTCGTTTACAATATCTAATATATACAAAACACAATTTATACAAATCTTACACTGAGAAAAAAAAATAATGTTATTAATCCCAAAAAATATTTAGTTACGTATAACAATACGTTCAACTAAACATTTTAGTAAGTTATAACTAAATATTAGTTGAATTAATTAATTTTTGATTAAAAAAACTAAATAAATTGTTGAAACAATTAATGTTTAGTTAATTAATTTAAATGTTTAGTTGAACGTATCAGACTAAATATTTTTTCGGATTAACAATTTTCTCAGTGTAGTAATAACAGACTGTTTTCTCATTTCGAAAAACTTTTTACAGTATTCAGATCCGTTCTTTTTTCATCTTCAAAGCACTTAAATTTCATTTACGTACCTTTATATACATAACGCGTCTTTCTCGTTTAATATATGCAGCACTTCAGTAATTTTTCACTGCTTCGTGATCATCTATCACTGTTAATATTACTTGCGACGAGTCTTATTGCAAATTCTTACAAAATTAGTTTCTAAATAAAACGTTCAGGAGGGAATGTCGCGAGCGGTGTCTCTCTTAATAATAAAGGCTCGAAAAAGGGTTGATGCGAGTAGCGGACGCCGCAAAAGAGAGGAAAAAGAGAAGTATTCTCCACGTGGCCGTACCACCTGACACGATATTCTCGCGCACTATGGAACAAAGTGGTCGGTGATTTATGACGCCATCGGCCCGGTCGGCCAGACCTTTGGAGCGGGAATAATGTGTCCCGGACCGGTCCGGACAAATATCCCGCGGGTCAGCAGCCGCGTGGCGAGCGTGGCTGGCCGTAGATATTCGACAGAATGAAAACTGTACAAAATGCGCATGGACACACACGAAGACACAGGAGAGAGAGAGAGAGAGAGAGAGAGAGAGAGAGAGAGAGAGAGAGAGAGAGA
>NW_020216423.1:256458-271492 GCF_003070985.1 Temnothorax curvispinosus | reverse complement strand
AGAGAGAGAGAGAGAGAGAGAGAGAGAGAGAGAGAGAGAGAGAGAGAAAGAGAAACACACAGCTTACCCATACAAGTGAGCCAGATATAGTCGGCAATCGATATAGCGGAGCAACTGTATTTTTCCATCTACATAGAGTACAGCGATTGAGCACCCCCAAATCGTTTTGAATCTTCGAATTACCCCGATATTGCGACGTTCGCGCGATCCTATGAGCCCTTGAAATCCTATAGCTCTCGATAGCTAGCGATACCTTCAAATTAATTCCTGCTCGTATTCTACTTCGAACTTTTAAATCGATTTCTATCTTCAGCCGTGTGGATTGGAATGCAGACAGACGTACACGGTGTCCCGGATATTCCTCTCACGTCCGAGGACGTTTAAATTTGTCTTCAAAATAGTATAGATCAAGGAAATCCATTCGGTTTCTAAAAAACTGGAATTGCTGAAAATATCACTCTCATAGAACTAGAAATCATATCAAAGAACTAGAAATCTTCAACAAATAATTAGAAAATTTTATCCGAAAAGAGTTTTAAAATTGAAAATGTTTATTTATAAAATTAATAATGGCAACTTTTAAAGAGATATGTTTCACACGCGCAATGATCTTTCTCTTCTAATAACTGCGTAATTGCAGTTACAATAATTACTATAAATTTGAAATGGTAAGTTAATAAACTGAGCACACTCTTTATACACATACGCAGGTATAGATCGGATTTTTCTTTTCAGTAATAAATCCTATTACTCCTGGCTGTTCTCTTATCTCTCTTATCGTAATCCTCGCATTGTTAAATCTGCGAATCCTTCAAACTTACAGGATGTTATACGAGAAAAGGGCTCGCGAGCTATGCAATAGCCTGGTCTACGGAAGGTCTCGAGTAAACTTGAAGCACGAAAAGTGCCAAATTGACACGACATTAAACGGAAATACGACGGTAGAAAGAGGATATCGAATTTCGATTGTCGTTCGTGCAATTATTGGAGTCCATCGAAATTTAATTCTCGAATTGGCCTTCTATTAGGAAAATGTCAATATTGCGATTAAGATTATCTCTATAAAATATTTAACACCCGCAAAATTTCACGGACGATTTAACCGGATATCGATAGTGCAAATATTATCCTATTACAAAATTCACAAGGAATATATATTAGTATTTAAAACGGATTTGCTTAAAATTAAAATCGCTTCGAAATATTCTTAATTAGTCGAGTAAGCATATAAAATTAGACATAAATTAATTTCTTAACAATTATTTATCTAGTAGCGTAACTGTAGAAGAAAATTAGACAAAAAGCGATTAATTTCACAAATTGACTGAATCTTTTTTAACTTTCTCAGGCGGATTTCATTGGAGTTAAATTAAAAGTTCACTATACAATAAAAATTCAATTGCAAATTTTTTGCATTCATTTGCATCTGATTAAAATTATTTCCAAACAATTTCCAATTCTACTTTAAAACGATTTATTTTATCTCCTCGATATGTAAAATTCTGTAATCATATATTAATACAATGTATATACCATTATACCAATATATTCTCTATAATTGTTTTCGTAAAGCCAATACATAACTTGTTTTGTACCAAATGTAGCGATAAAGCGAGAACACAATATTTCAATAAAATGATGCATTAAGGGAACCTGTCAGATTGCAAAAACTGACAGGGTGAAAGGCTTAAAGTCCTGAAGCGAGGGAAAGACAAACAACGGAAGCGGCGAGTAAATTGAACACGAAAAGCTCTTCTCGGACTTCTCTCGTAATTAGCTTATTACCGCTGATAACGTCGGAGTTTTCTTCGGATAGGTCACATCTTAATAATGCAGCGGCGGACAAGTAAGGATGGATGCGAGCGTCATACCGATCAAAACAGCGAAACTCACTTGGCCGTGTTTCGCATAACTTTCGCAAAACTCGTCCGAGATACGCGGCACGTCCGTTGCATTCGCGAGCTCTCGCAAAAAGTCCGCGGCTCGAGCTCGACATCTCCCGCGAGATTGCCCCGAACAATCTGCGGTAAGTCCTTTGTCGTATTCCCCCCCCCCCGCCGCGAATAAAAATATCGATATGAGGCGCGATCAAATTTGAAAGATAGCCAACTCGAAAGAAGGAACTGAATTTAAATTAAGTTAAATTAATTAACTTATCGTTGAGGGACAATCGCAAAATCAAATAAGTTTAAATGAACTAACTGACTAAATTGACTAACTGTCGAAATTATATTCGATTAAATGTAAAATATCTAGATATGGCAAAACAAGTTTGAATTTGGAATGATTTAAGCGCGAATTCTCGCTCTGCAAATATTTCGCGGAAAATGAAGGTTGAAAAAATGCAGAAATGTTGCGCAATCAATCTTTTTTTTTATTTGCGTAACGTAATAAGAATAATATAAAGCGCGAGAATAATATAAAGCGAAAGAAAAATTTTACCAAAATAAACTCTAATTACCTGGCACCAAGTTAATTAAATAAAATTAATTGAATAGTAAGAAAACAAATCTTTCTGATTATTATAATCGACATATATATAACTATTTTGTGCAATTGACAGTTTTAATTTTCCGTAATAGAACACGAAGAATTTTTTTCATAAATTAAACTTTGCAACGTGCAAAATACGATGACAAATATTGCGCGACATTAATAAAAGTAAAGGAGCTTGTTAATTTTTGTTTTATAAGATTTGCGAAGAACAGGCTCCTAATCGTAGAGATCTCTCCGCTCTCTTAGTGCATGCTTTAAGATAATTTCACAAAAGTGTGACATCTCTATTTTCGCGTAATCATCTCTATTTTCGCCGTTTCCAATTATCGATCCATTCATAATCGATGACGTCTCGCCAGTAGGTTACTACCGCGATCGTGTTTCGAAGGTTAATGTGACAAAGTACAACTCGCCTACTTGTAGTCTTGCAGGCGAATGACAGCACGATCTCTCATAACACGGCAGCGGCAACGCTGTCCGCCGCAAAAACAAGTATCGAAACCACCTTGTGTGTCGGTCCGTTATTACTTTGAAATATTTAATGCTTTACACAAAAAATTCACGCCGAATATATTATATTTCATATCGATTTCGACGAAAAAAAAAGCTTCCCTCGACGCAACTATTAAACTTTTCGAATTGACGACGCAATGAATAAACTTATTGTTCTATGATAGGTAAGAGTTGCCGAATGCGCACCGGTTGCCTAACTTAAATCGTCATCAATATTTTATATTTATTACTTAATATAAGCAACATTTAGTAACAAAAATATGAAATAAATGCAAAATTAGTAGTATAGACAGAAATTTGACAGGTTACATCTTGTTTTGTGTGCTAACAACATTTAAAAAATTCAGATACAATTTATGTTAATTTTTTATCAATTTATGTAGCTGATAACAATGTAATAATGAAATTTTATTATAAATTTTTATATTTTTATAAAAGAAGGTTTATTTTAGAATATTTTACATTCTTTGTACATACATATTTATAATTATTATAAAGATTAAATCAATATTATTATAAAATCTTTTAAATTTCGATTCTTTTTGGCTGAAATTAAAAGGGTGCATTCTTGCAACACTCAAAATAAATGTGAGATTTTTTGTGAAGGGTTATTAATAAAACTTTATGGTTCAAAAATTCAAAATATGGTTTATAAACCAAAAAATTGCTATTTTTTACGAAATATTCAATAACTTTCTAAATATTCAATATTTTTATGTGAAAATTTAACTGCATACTCTCTGGATTATATACTTTAAGGTAAAAATACGCGCAAAAGCTAACATTTCAAAAAAGGTATTTATTTGGAAAACCGAAAGCAATATAAATCGGTAGCACATTCGCTTCAAGATTCGTTAATGAACGATTCGTTTTCGATGGATAGGGCATGGAAACAATTCGAACTATAGTAAATAGACAAAACAATGTTAAAAATTATTAATCATACTATTATATAAAACCCGACTGTTTGTCTGTCCGTCCGTCTGTCCGTCTATCTGTCCGCGAACTACTCATTCGTTAGTGGACCAAAGCCCTAAGATTGTACGACTTCTATGTATAATTCAGTGTTATTATTGATAAACAACTGATTAAAAAAATTTCAGAGCATATTTAAACGTTTACTTACATTTTAATTGTTCAAAAAAAGCTCAAAAAAACTAAAAAAAAAATCACAAAAAATTACCCCCAAAATGCGTAAACTACACACTGGGTCAAAATGACCCGTGATTTTCGGAACGTTTGACACGGACAGCAGCCAGACACAGCCTGCTGACTTACAACGACTGTACCGCTATCTAGAGAGAGGTTAAAACTACCAAGATATGGCGCGACAGATCCCGATTTCAGCGTTTCAATGGTAGATAATGCAACACAATTTTTATACTGGGTCATTTTGACCCAGTGTGTAGTTTAAGGGTTAATTGTAGCACAAATAGACTTATAACAAAAAAGATTAAACATATAATAATAGATGCCTGAAACATTAAGCTACAATTTTCAACGTTTATTTGCGTATAAATCGTTACCGAATGGGAAATATAATAAAAAATAACTTTAGTACGCATTCGGCAATTCTCCCCTACGTTACATCCATCTACAGTATTCACAATTGCATTACCTCTTATTAAGATGGAAGACAACTCACCGACTCGACGCGCAGCAGCGAAGTTGCAACCGCATCATGGCTACGTTGAAATCTGCAACATAAAAAGCGTATACGGCGCTCGAAATAAAAAATATTTTAAGAAATACTTATTAGATTTTTCATTTGTTTCTCTTTTTTAAATAGAGTGCGTTTAGGGAGCGCGCTATTAGCGCTATTGCATTATTCAAACTTTATCACTCATTAGATGTAAAACAAGGATAGACTGACGCAGTAGTGTCAATTAGGCCAGACATTTTAGACGAAAATATGGCTTGTGTGCCAAAAAATTAGAAACTACTTTTTTTTAATCGCTTTATTTCGTTGTTTTAAATAACATATTAAAAATCGAGAACGATATAATGGACTAAGGGCCATTAGTATTTGAGACAGAAAGGAGAAAACATCGACCGTGAGAGCGCGAAACATCGGGCCACGACATAATTCTGCAATTTAACGTAGTTTAAACTTGACCACACCGTTGTCGGACTTAAGATTAAACGCCTTTTAACAACTGACTTGGTTCGTTTTCGCCAATCAACGAAGAATAATCATGGATTTACCTCGGACTACTGACTTGCGAATTTACGTATATACAATTTTACATTGCACAATTGACTCTACAGAAATCTATATACATATATACAATTTTATATTTTACCATTAGAATGCTCTCATGTAAGATGTGACTCCGGATGACTTTGTTATTTCCATCGAATTTGTTTCCTTTTACCGTTTACGGGTTTACTGATTATTGCGCGACTTTATGTAATTTTTTAATTTGTATCGGCTGAAGAAGACCCTGTGCGATCGAAACGTCCCGTTCTACACATACTTATGTTTAATAAACGAACTTTAATTTGACATCCACGTCTATGCTCGATTGTTGGCCTTTATTCTTACAGTTTATTTTGACACACGAGCGTTTACTTTATTTTATCTATTCTTAATACTATTTTTTACAATTGTACAAAAGGATGCGGTGTAAACTGCGGATGCATGAAAATCGGATTATCTTGCTCCATTGTATGCGGCAACTGTCATGGACAATCATGTCTTAATGTCATGCCTGAAGTTTCTGCTGCTAATACGTCCGATAATTATTCCACTGAGTATGATGAGATTGATCCTACTGATCTTTTATTAACAAACACGAGTGAAAATGATAAAGATAACGAAAATGTAGAACTAGAAGAAACTATTGATAAAATAGAAATACATAACATTCATGAAGAAGATAATAAAACGTAATTTTTTTAAATAATGAAGATAAAAATTAAATAAAAAATGTTTATAATTACGTTTCCGACCGGCATACTTGTGACCCGCTTCTCACTTCGTTTTCTACCGACACGTGTGTGACTACGATATTCTCGTTTCTGTTCCGAGATGTGCGACTCTCCGTATCCACACCGTCTTGCTACGACTTTTTAATTAATGTATATATTGTATTTTTGACTGCTACAGAACTTGAGGTGAGCTCTCTCCTTTCTTCTTTTGTTTCCTTTAACGATTGAATATACATAATGCCTTTTCCGTTTCTCAGTGGAAATGTCCACCATAATCGTGTGTACCAGCTTGTTTATCACGACATCTCTCCAGGAAGGGAGTTTGCTACCTCGAGCCCTGCAGAAATAAATTTCCTGTTTGTGCTAATAAAGCTGAAGATGGCTCAAAGGAAGAGCCGAAACGTTCTTTACTTGTAAATACACGTTTTAATTTTTATTGCGCACCACGTTCCGCGCTTGACTCGCATCGCCGTTTGTATAGATGACATTTTCACGAGTCTAGATATATTATTTATTATTTTAATATGTTATTTAAAACAACGAAATAAAGCGATTAAAAAAAAGTAGTTTCTAATTTTTTTGCACAAAAAACCTAAAATGACTGGGCTATAATGGCGCGCTCGCCGAACGCAAGCATAATAGTACTTCGCCCCTTGACTGTCACATCATTTTCCTCGAGTGATCCTAAAATACTAAAAGCAAAAGATTCTCGAAAATTAATGAAAGTTTATATAAAGGAGTTTTTGATGATGCTGATGACAAATTTCAAGTCAAATTTAAACCATTTTTTGTCGTAAAACTTTTTAAACATTTTTTAAAATATGACTTCAAAATCATGTTCAGCACACCCAAAAACTCTTAAATGTACCTTTGTCATTAATTTATTGTAAAACTTTAATATAACAAAATATCTTATGACGAGAATATTCGAAAATTTTCATTATTCTGATAATATATTTTTTCTGAGGCAACATTTTGCAAATCAGACTCAAAACTCGTGTTCAGCACACTCAAAAACCTTAGTTACACTTTGCTTGAGTGATAAAATCACTTAGCGGCTCCATAACAAAATATCTCATGACGAGAAAATGCATTTTCGCGGCACTGAACGCAAAGTCGAAAATATAACGAGAATTCTCGTCAGCGGCAGCCAAAGGGTTAATAAAATAATTGTATAATTCACAAAAGACGCTTCTTCATGTACAAACTAATAACGTTTTACAAACAACAGTCTTCCTCATCACTTCTTATGTGAATCGTTCGAACAAACGATGTCCGAATAACCGATTAAGCCCACGAGGAACAAATAGGACGTAAGCAATAATTTACTTACCACGCGGTTGCTCCGCCGTCGCCCGACGCCTCCCAGGCCTCCTCCACCTTTTCCTGCTCTTCAACGACTTTCTTCGCCGCTGCACCTCCGTGCACCCACACAACGCTCGCTCACTCGCGGAAAAGACGGTTTATTAAATTACGGTCACGCGGCACTTTACACGGCGCTCCCGATGTTGACCGTACGCGACGCGCACTTTGTTATAACGGAAGAACATCGCGGAAAAAGGTTACGTGCGTCCTGCTCGAGACATTTACCGAGTTAGCCGCGACAAGCGAAGGAAGGTTGGAGGGAGTTTGAAAATTGCGCGGCTAACTTCACGCGCCACTCGCCGCGACGGCGTTATTGCCCAGCGCCTTCGGGCACTTAAGAACTGGCGACCGAGATATATATACATATATGTATACATATACGGATAGATTTCTCACACTATAACTCGAATTTTAGGACGATTATCTCGTTTTACGAGTATGTGAGAAAATACACGATTTAATATTGAGGATAAATATCACGTAATATCCGAAAACGTGATCGTCACCTCGTCGAATAGCTGCTCGCGCAATATATATTCCCAACGGAATAATCGTCGATGCACAAACGCCAAATCAGCGTTACGCAATTGATGGGTGTAGTGCGGACTGCGGAATCAGTTCTGGCTGCACTTATTGATTGACATCGTAACGCCAATCGGTTCAAAATCGATCCGCTTCGATCCCCTTGGCATTTCGTATAGTCGCGAATTACGAGAATCACAATCTACTTTAACTTCACGCGATACTACGCGAGTCGAATTGACGGCCAAGACGCGGCGGGTCGTTTAAAAATGTACAACTAAAATTATATATATATGTTATTGTTTTCACGTTCTTATGCCTTGAGAACATAAATCCCGCGAGATATGCTGTTATCTTTAGCATTATCAATAAACGAACAGCAATTATCTTCTCGTATTGTATCTTTCTTTACGACATATTACCATGCGCTCTAATAATCGAAAACAAGCAAATTGCATTTAAATTAATAATTAAAAGTTCAAAGAACAACGCGAGAATCAATTTCAAATAGCGATAAAGAAATAACTGTCTAATAGTTCAAAATAAAATTGTATATATGGGACATTCCATGTCAACCGGAACACCGCCACGCCCAAAATTTGTGAGGGTTTAAAAATTTTTTCCTGGGTGCAAAATTTATGTAAACATATTAGCTTTCGAATACCGAGTGCGCATTTAAAAAAATTCAACATGGCGGACTTAACACTTCGATATTAATGAATTTTTATCTCTAAAAGGATGCGTTATATCGAAAAATCGCAAAAGGGCATTTATACTTCAAATTTGACGCAAAATATGACCATATTTTTTTCAATTACAAATTGTAAGTTTCGATTTTTTGTCCGCCATATATGGGTCCGACATTTTGAATTTTTTTAAATCCAATATACCTAACGTGAAGTACACGAATGAACACACAATTTAGATGCAAAACAAAATTTTACTCTGTGGTTTTATAATTTTTTATTATGTGACTCTCTTTATTCTAGGCGCCATACTGAGTCCGCCATTTAGAATTTTTTCAAATGCGCACTTGGTATTCAAAAACTAATATGTTTACATAAATTTTGCACCCAGGAAAAAATTTTTAAACCCTCACAAATTTTGGGCGTTGCGGTGTTTCGGTTGACATGGAATGTCCCATATCCCAAGTAGCAAATATGACGTCACTAAGACGTTAATGACTGCATCCAGAAGCACGATCGCTCATTGAGCGCTCACAGGTATAGCCGCTCAGTGAGCATTTTTGATGTACTGGATATATGCTCACAACAGTTCACTATACGCATTTATGTGACGTAAAAGTTATAGATATTTATTTGCATTTATAATAGACATCTACGTCTCTATATAAAAATCTGCGTAAATATTAATTTCTATCTTTACTATCTGCCACCTGTAAAAATATACAAATGCTTTATCTAAATAATGTTTAACTACTTAATATGTTAATTTTTTGATTATTTGCAAAAAAGAATAACTTAATTTTCCAACTAAAAGATAAAAATTAACAACGGCACAAGAATTATTTTAGTTACTAACCTTTAGGGATATTAAATTGGCGCGACGATTGGAGGGGAGCGTAAAGTAAGCGGAGTGAGCGATAGAAAACTACGCTCACGAAAGTGGCGAGCGCTCACCGTGAGCAGCTCAGAAAGCGTTTGTATCCAGTAGATAGATCTAGGGGATATACTGAGCGCTCAATAAGCGCTCAGTGAGCGGTCGTGCTTCTGGATGCAGCAATTAAGACGTCATTTGACGTCACTTTGCTATCTGGGATATATATTGTTTTCATGTTTTTCTTGGAACACAAATACCGTGAGATATATAGTTATTTTTAGCATTATCAATAAAGGATCAGCAATTATCTGTCACTCGTGTTATACCTTTATTTATGAATTGCGTATTACCATGCGCAATAATTGAAAACGAGCGAATTGCGTTAAAATGAATACAAAATTTCAGAGAACAACGCGAGAATCGATTTCAAATAACGATGAAGAAGTGACTGTTGCCCGTAACGAAATAATAATTTATAATTCCGATCCTCTTGCTTCAATACAAGTTTTAAATAGACGAGTCACGCGAAATATATTATGCCAAGTAGTAGCATTATTATAGACACGCTGGCAAGTCATCAAATAGCAAAAGTCGACCAACGACTAATTACTTCGTCCTGTGAATTATTTGGTGCTCCGCCACAATCGCGTTTCGAAAGAAAAAACATATGACGACGCACCGCTGCCCACTCGAGTGTCGCCGTGCTTCTTATATTTATGGCACTAGGCCACGAATGGCGCCCATAAAGGGGTGATTCCGTTTCACGCATGATGCATAATGTTGGCTAATCGACTGTTTTTCGCGACTGCAATCAGAATACTTTCCACGTGAATATAACGAATATTATTTTATTCAACTCTACGTCCTTGTTCTCGAGGTCGATCGTTACAATACGGGTGTGAGCATGTATCGTTCCATACGACGCCAGCGAGACTCTGCCCGGCACACGTTCCCTCGCTCGTCATCCTGAGTATATTGGCGGGAGCGCTGATTGATCGAAGCTCGAGCCCGACCATTGGTTACGGCGCATCGGTAGTGACGTCATCTCAGCAACCCGGCGGAAGGCCCGTATTCGCCGCGGGCCCTTGAAATATCGCTTGCAATTACGTGCATTATGCATGAAACGGAATGCACCCAAAGTCAGCTGTCTGAGGCCGCGAACAGCGCTCTCAATGTCGCACGACCAATCAGATCGCGAGGTTGCTGCCATGAATCCCCCTCCCCTCGACAGATGAAGGAATTATAAATGAATGAATTCATGGAAATATAGATAGCTAAAAGAAAACAAGCAAGTTTTGGAGTAGGGCAATATATAATGGAATATACATATGTCTCTAAGATCTTAAGGAAAGCAATATTAACATAATTAATAAATTTAGGGCCAGTCATATTAGACTAATTTAGAAGGTTAACCTTCCAATTATAATCTTCCCAGGTTACAACCACCATGAATCGCTTTGATTTGAGGTGCTCTAAGTGGGATTTATTTTGCTTGGCAAAATTAATGCGCAATAAAAACTTATTAACAATATTAACAACAAAAAACGCGATTTTTTTTATTTTTTCTCAAATATCTCGAAAACTAAGCAAGATAAGGTTACTAACTATACGTACCTTTTTTGTAGAGCGTAAAATTATCTACAATAATGATCTGAACAACATTTATTGTCAAGTCAGTCGTTTAGCTTGCACGCGCCGTCAAAGTCCGAGACTCGGATCCCGAAAACCCTCGATTTCATCGTTCTTTTTTATGTTGCGCCGGTGACTTTTTTTCGTCATTTAAAATGGAATTAAAAATCTCTCAAAAATCACACATCATCTAAGAACTACAAAGAATACCTTTTATGATGTAACCGATTTTTTAAATCCTTTTTCTTTAGTTTGTAGCTATGTAGGCAAAAAATTTTGATTTTTTGGAATAGTCTTAGTTTTTCGCTGTTTTCAGGCCTTAGAATTTATTTGAGACGAAGTTGACATTATCGACATCGAGGAAGTTCGTCCGTCACTCCAGTATCCCCTTAAGAACATATGTCTTCCAATACACTTTTAGCATCTGAAAAGATAACCATCTTATCGTATTCGAATTTCAAGATCAGAATCAAAGTCTGAAGGATGGCCCAAGCTTCCGCAGAAAATTTAGTTATCTCCGAAGGCAATTTGTGCATTATGCGAATTTTCAACTTAGGGGAGAAAATACCTGCCCCGACAGGTTCTCCCGGATCGCCCTTGGAACCGTCGCGTCGCGCGTCGGTAATGTCGCCGTGCGAGTGGCAGCGAGCCGACCTTGGCTGCGTTCCTTTTGACGCTTTCAGCGCTGAAAGCGTCGCTCCATCTCTATTTGATATTCAATGTGCAACGGAGATAGAATAATGCTTACAGCGCTGAAAGCATCAAAAGGAACGCAGCCCTTGTGTAAACACAACATCACTGTACGCGGCAAAAACAAGTGGCCAAAATTTTATATTTTGTAAAAAATAAATTCTGGACACACGCTATTCGAATTTCGTATTGAATTCGGTGAACAAACTAATGTTCCGGAATTTCCCCCTCGTTCAGTTATAATTCGTCAACATTTACCCGGAATAACAATTTATTTCACTCTATCAAAATTCAGTTTAGTTCAAATTGTTAGAAATGAGATTGAGTAATGTAACACTTTTTTGCTGTAATTATCGGTATTAATAATCTTGTCAATGTAATTAATAATCGTCAGTATTGATTGTTATATTGTACATACATATCGATGTGTGTATATAAGAAATATAACAGACAGAATGATTTGAACAGCAAAAGTTAATATCATCTATATAAAAGCTAATGTGAAATCAATAACAGGTGATCACTGTTCTAATTCTGCGCGGTATTATTAGCCATCTTCAATCGCATATAATTCGAAAACGCGGCCGACATTAGACATTAGGATCAATTAAAATAATAAATAATAAAAAATTCTATAATACATTATTAAAGTACCGGCGGTTGTGTATGAGGTATTCTGTATCGATATGGAATTACATTATTAAATATCAAAGGACGAAATTTAAACCAATAATACCTTGAGTTAAATAATATTTTGTTATTTTTAACTACCATATGTATGTCGAAATTTATAATTTTAACATAAAACAGTATTCTTTTAACTCCATTGGTTTTTAGTTCAATTATGTAACGACATAGTGTGATAGGAGCAGTGATATGATCTAATAAGAATGATTAAAAATGACTCAAATTGAGTATAATTTAACACTACGAATTTAACAGTGTACATACAATAAATATATAATATATGTATGTACACACATTTACTTTCATTAATATTCATGTAATAAATTTTTTTACTACCACGCTTTCATAAAATTTAATTCATAGAAAAAGCTCTTTACATTTTTAATTTCACAGAAACTTGTCAATCGCGCAAAAAACTATATCAATTACTATGATTTCTTGAATTTCGAGATTTCTGATGTTTAACTAAACTATATTCTCTAAAAGTCGAAAAGTAAAATGCAAGTATAATGAAAAGTGAAAACCGAGATTGTGGACTTCGAATGATTCACCACTCTAAGAAAGAGTAAAATTGCGCTCCATAAATTGGAATGAAATCGCACTCCATTTGAGTGAAAAGGGCACTCTTTTTGAGTAGATTAGTGTTTATAGCAGTGAATTATGTCACTCTACTTTGAGTGAAAAATTTCACTCTGTTAGAATCATTTATCAGTCGATTTTTAGTGAAGCGTGATTCACTGTAACTTTAGAGTGAGGTCATATTACTAGAGCAGTCGTTCTAAAAATTTGAGTGAAGAATTCATTCTTACCTTATGAGTGCCCGCATTTACTCAAATTAGAGCGACAATTTCTCTCTTTTAGAGTGACTATCGCAATCACTCTAATATATTAGTGGTGAAACCACTCTATGAAATTTACAGAGTAGATTTTTTGCTTAATTATAATTGGAATTCAGTTTCGTACAACCTCATTAATTCTTATTTTCACTGCGTTGAACAAATACATCGTATTGCAAATGAAATGCATATAATAATATACGACGGTTACAATAACATGAATCATAAGTAGATCCTTTCTTTGGAAATATAAGCGACGTAGTCGACGTACATACATACGCGTGCAAATCTCCGGGGACGCCTGACGATTTTGCAAGCAGCCGGAATCATGGCGGAGTATACCAGCGACTGCATTAATAACACAGCGAAATATTAGATCGTCGTATACACGGTGGATAATCCGGCGGCGTATACATGAATATGCAGTTTCTGGGGGTTGCACGACGGGCACGAGACGGTAATTTCGTTCGACACGCGGAGTTGTGTTAATCCCTCGCTCCTTCGTACATTAACCGCCTGTCGTTTCACCTGCAGGATCTGTGCTTTCGGTACTTTCATCCCTCCCACGGGGAACAGGAACAGAATGCGAACGCGACACCCCACGCGACATTTGCACGACACTGTCGCGTGAAATTTAAATAATCTCTGTCAAAGATAAGCTTACCAGTTAAAGGTTAATCATTGTCTCGTGTACTTAAGAAAAACCTATGACTCTCTAAGCGATTTTCGCTCGTTTAAACCTTCCCAGCGTTTCTAAAAACTAATCTTATCAAAATATTTTGGGAATAAATTAAATCCCAATCTTAATTGAATCTTAATTTTATTTCGAATAAGCGGCTATCTTTATGAGATTAGATCGTTAACTAGTTTTAAAACATCAGAAAGTGATCTTTATCACGATCGAATCTATTGTTAAAACTTAATTGTTGTTAATGAGTTTAACGGTTAATCTAAAATCAATAAAATTCTTATTATAAAACTCAATTTCTATTTTGTAAAATATTTAGATCAAAATAGGAACAACTGCAAAAAAGATTGCAGAGCGAGTATATTTATTACTCATTAATTACGTGCATAAAATGATTAGCAAGTAACCTTTGGCGTAGAAGTTTTACAGCCGGAAGTTGCTCGACAAACTAAAGTTTTTGTGTGACCACGTCCACTAGACGTAAAACGTTTATTAACGAAGAATGGGCGTATCAATTATGGCCTTTGGCAGCTTGCAAAAATGAATATTTAAAAAAAAAAAACTCGCTGGGAGCATCCGTTGAGACTCGAATAACAGCTCTACGAAGATTAATTATTAAACAAAATTTAAAGGTCGCAAAAAAGGAATGAAATCACTGCAACATCGATCTCGAGGGCTTTCTATTTGCGATAATATTACTATTTCCACATATCGCCTGGCAGACGAGAGAAACTGAAAATTTAATATCGAATGGCCCCGAATTGCCTGGAATGCAATCTAGCGAAGATTAAAGGAAAATTGCCGCGCCCTTTACGAAGTTTACTTAATATACTATATACGCATGTAAATTGCTAGTCTATCATTATAATACATGTCAGCAGACCCCATGTATCGATGTCATTTTATCGATTGCTAAGAAGCCAAGGGTATAGTAAAGGTAATTTCAACTCGTCCGATCAATAATAATTCAATTTTTACATTCTAATGCTTAATTTATAATATTCAGAATACAATAAAAAATCTAATGTTAAAATGCTCGCGATGAGCAAAATTAATAATTTACTCTCACACGCACACACACACACACACACACACACACACACACACACACACACAC
>NW_020216423.1:229825-256448 GCF_003070985.1 Temnothorax curvispinosus | reverse complement strand
CACACACACACACACACACACACACACACACACACACACACACACGCACACACACACATAAAAAAATGTATATTTTTCTACGATGAGTTCAATATATTAAAAATTCAATTGTTCTATTAATTCCGTACGGCAATGTATATCTCGATATTAAAATCCGCTTAATACAAAAAATTATTCAGCGATACTGTTACGCATAAATAAAATACCTACCGCGCGGACGAATGTCGAGATAATTGAAATTTATCTGCCGGCGAGCCAAGATTCCGCTAATTGAGCCAGGATTTAATTAGCCGCGTTCCGAACGAGAGTACGCGGGCAAGACTCATTCGCCGTTTTGTTTCGCAGGATACTTCCCGCTGCCGTCGGTTTATTGCCTCGCCTGGATTTGCCTCGACGTGCTATTCTGCACCGCCAGCATAATGCATCTGTGCACCATAAGCGTGGACCGTTATCTAAGTCTGCGCTATCCGATGAAATTCGGGCGCAACAAGACAAAGAAGAGGGTGACGCTGAAGATCACCTTCGTCTGGATCCTGAGCATCGCGATCAGCCTACCTCTAAGTCTGATGTATTCGAAGGTAAGCCGTCGCACTTTCGCCACACAATCGCATTTTCGATTTCCATCCGCGATGATTAGGTATTATTTTGTAAATCAGAATCCTTTAGTTTTCTTCTTTTTACTTTTCCTCGTCTTTTCGTCTTTCTTTACTCTCTAAAAGTCGAAGAGTAAAATATCACTCAAAACGAGTGAAATGCAAGTGTATTGAAAAGTGAAAATTGAGCCTGTGCACTTTGAGTAATTCGCCACTCTAAAAAAGAGTAAAATTGCGCTCAATAAGTACGAGTACAATCGCACTCCACTTGAGTGAAAGGACACTCTTTTCGAGTGCAATAAATCAGTAATCATCAGAAGTGAATTATGTCACTCTATAATTTTGAGTGAAAAATTTCACTCTGTTAGAGTCATTTATCAATCGCTCTTTAGTGAATAGTGATTCACTATTGCTTTAGAACGAGATCGTATCACTCTGATAGGGTAGGTATCCGTTCTAAAAATTTGGGTAAAAAATTCACTTCTACCTTACGAGTGCCCGCATTTACTTAAATTAGAGTGACAATTCCTCTCTTTTGGAGTGACTATCACAATCACTGTAATATATTATTGGCGAAACCACTCTATGAGATTTAGAGAGTGTCTTCTTCTTTTTTATGTTCTGGCAAATATTAGATGAGTAGATGAAGACAGTTATTGGTCAGACAACTTTACTACTCTAGCTTTCTTTTTCATTCTTATTAACAATTAAAAATAAATTATAATATACAAATTATCTTTCTCCAGAATAAAATATCTGTAAAGATAATTTATTATATTTCATAAATAAATGGACTTTTCGATCGTATTATCAGAGATATCTCACATTTTCTCCTCTCTTGCTTTTTATTCGCTCCGTATTTTGATAGTTTTGAAAAAAATTATACATTTCCCCAGATATGAATACACGACCAGCTTACAACGGCTAAAATGTAACGGCGATAATTTTTTGCTACACTCTGCTCCGCGAACATGCTACTCAATTTTCCGTAACGATCGAAAGATTGCGCGGTATCACCACGTAAAATATCCTTCTCAGGTGGCAGACGCGAATCTCGATAACCGAAAGTTTATCGCCGTTTGCGGGAAGCGTTGCTCATCGATCATTCTCGATGCAGGATAGGAGCAGGATGGATTTATACAGGACTGCACATCGCGGCGCCCGTTTTTCATCGGCGCGGCGGTCCCGTCCGGAAAGGAGGAGGCCGGCGGCCGCGGTGGCGCGATATTCTCTCGCCCGAGTGAAATTAACGGCACGAGATGAAGCGACGTTATATTATGAAACAGTTGTCCGTTGTTTTCGGCGTACGCCCCCTTCGTAAATCCCCGAAACTAGCCCTTCAACCAGCCGTCGTTTCAATGCGGCTTTACGCCACAACCGTTCCCGAAAATCGCGTTAAATGTCACCGTCCAAATCCCGAAGCTTCGTCATTGCTAAATAACACCAGCAAACACGCAACACGCATTTCGAAGAGTTGCACGCCACTTGTACAATTTCATTCGCTGTAATTTATTTTACAGCTGAATGTATACATAAAACTTGTTTTATCTTCAGTTTATTCTTTATTGCTGTTACATATATTCTTTTTTATTTTTATGTTCTATACATTTACGTCAAAAATGTTTAAGCGACGTAAATGTTACATTACCGCACTGTTTTGACTCGCGTATGGAATTGGCTATTTGTCGCACAGATGGCGCGCGCGTAATGGGCCACTTTCCACGCACGTGTGATATAATAGTTATTTGTGTAACAAGTGAGGTAAGATGAAAATTCCCGGGTGCGGAGTTTACGCACGAGCCGAAGGCAAGTGCGGTAACCGCACCCGGGAATTTTCATCTTTACACATGGCTTACACTCCCTATTTTATGTTGCAAGTGCCTGGAAAGTGGTCTATCACGCACGCGTAGCGTGCGTAATGGGGCACTTTCCATGCACGTGTTGCATAAAGAATAATGGCGCACAGTGGAGAACCTAGTAGCTGCGCGCGACAACAAAGTAATTATACATGTCGCCTTTAATTTTCGCGAATGTAAACATGACTGCAAATTCCGGTGGAAAATGCCGGCGTTATGGGTTTTCCAGGGATGGATGTAATGTGTACACGTCTAACAGGTTATTTTCTTACCCCGGGTATGTTCATCGTCGTAGAAGCTGCCTCGGCTTGCAAACTGCTCTTACAAATGTGCAAACTACTTTTGTTTCACAACGCGCGAGAGAAAGAGAGAGACGAGACGGGACGGGACGAGACGACGAGACGACGAGCATCGCCGCATCGACGAGAGTTTGTCGGGCGAGTTTCAGCAACTTTACAACACCATTTACCAGCGCGTTTCAAGCCTTACTTGGGTATTGATCCAAATTTCGCGGCCGCCATGTACTCATTCAAAATTCCATCCAACACCCGAAGTGTAATTTGTTCTGTCAGGCGACAAAAATATTCCATACGATCGATTGTACACATGCCACGCATATTCCGCGTTTTTTCCCGCGTTGTAAAATCATTTGCTTTAAATTACGCGTCAATCTAAGATCCAGACCTTATTGAAAAGTGGAGAAAATACAGACGCAGATAAAAAAAGTCTTCACGGCACGTACAATTTTTACATCCTGGATATCTCCATTTTCTCCATCGGGACATTTCTAGACATAAATTTCAGATTTTCCGTGAAATTGAATGTCAACATTTCGAAGTTTGTGAAATTGACACAATCTTTTTATTTTTTTAGAGACTTGGTATCACAAATTTATTAAGTCTGATTTTTCACATATCAACTTTTCGGACGCTGAATATTTTCATTTCTATAATTGAAACTTTTCGAGAGATTTTGTCATTTCCAAATCCAAATTTCCCCTGAAACATTTTTATCGTCGATCATAAATTTCAGAATTTCTGTGAAATTGAAAGTCACAATTCCGAAGTTTGTAAAATTGACATAATCTCTTTATTTTTATATCGACTTGGTGTCACAATTTTTTAAGTATGTGTGTATTTGGCCTTTTTCTTTTCAATTTTTATATTTATACGAGCGTGTTATTATTATTATTTTTATTTTTAAGTATGATTTTTGACGTATTAACTTTTCAGATTCTGAACATTTTCCTATAATTTAGACGTTTTCGGAAAATTTTGTCATTTTTAAATCCAAATTTTCCCTGGAACATTTTTATCGTCAATTTCATAACAAAAGTAGAAAATCCTTGATTTCTCGGTTTCTCAACTTCCTTCTTATCTCGAAAAACCTACATGGAAAATTAAATGGTGCGGCGACGTCATCTCCGAGCCGCTTTCCATTCCCCGGAGACCCTATGTCGACTGGAGTGCTATCGACTGACGTCGAGCGGAATTCGCACCTTCCGGGAACACGTGTGGCGGATGTACACGTGCGTGGGCTGCGATCTTGCAACGAGGGAGCGTCTATCTCCTCATCTTTTTCCCGTTTCCTTCCTCCCCCGCGCTCACCGACGGGCGTTATGACCCGCGCTCGATCAAGGTGACCGCCGCGCGCCGCGAAAGCGGAACACGAGCTGACCATTACGGACGACGGAGTCGACAGAGACTGAAAGCGGAAGCGTATTTCAAGGAAGATTCATGTCTACGGGGTGACCCGCGAGCCTCGCGTCAAACTTTAACGATGAGCAACGATGAATTATGGAGTGTATTGTCTCGCGTATACTTCGCGCTAACTTTTGAAACAAAGTGCTCGAGGGGACGTGTAAGGATAACTCCATGATCATCTCCGCAAGTCTAAATTATTAATCAGTTGTTTACAGAAAATAACAAGTTACAGACAAGTG
Source organism: Temnothorax curvispinosus (assembly GCF_003070985.1). NCBI lineage: Eukaryota > Metazoa > Arthropoda > Insecta > Hymenoptera > Formicidae > Temnothorax > Temnothorax curvispinosus. Next base: position 252,057 of record NW_020216423.1, on the reverse strand, counting down.
CCGACAGTCTATTTATTTACTGGCACCACGCCCTGTAAGAATTAATTATTATTATATCATTATATTAGAAAGAAATATATATATATATATATATATATATATATAAATTAAGCGTTAATGATTAGAACTTTAATCAGAAATATAGAAATAACACAATTATTTGTCTATAAAAATGTAATTTATTGATACATAACGTATATGTAGAAAATAAAAAAAACTCATGAAAAAAGGAATTATCAACTTATTTACAATCATTGCGCAGCAATGTATGAATTATTTTCATCGTATTCCGATCTTTCTCTCTATTTATTTTTGTTAATAAAAATTAATTTCTTGAATTAAAAAAAAATTAAATACGTTCGCACTATTCCATAAATATTACTATTCACAGCTTCGTAAATAACTAAATTGGCGAGCTGTTCATTAATCTTCTTGATTCTGCTTAGAAACCTAATTAAAGAATTGTAAGGCGGGAGACTGATAACACTGAGTAAGTCTGACGCAACAGCTTTATTACAGCTGGCAGAGTATTCCGCTGATTAAATAGACACGCTAGGAAAACCGAATATAAAAAAGAGACGTGAGGTTATTAACGAAAGGTGACGACGAGCGTATTGCGATGCCATCGCAATGACGAATGGCGGACGACAGGATAACGGAACGGGCTGACACATGTTTCCGGCCTTTAATCCTCGGTATACTCAAAGGGTTCGGGCGGTTCGGCTTCCTTCTCTTCTTCCGGTTTCGGTCCGAAAGCTGAAACAAACCGGAAGTACTCAAGCGCACGCTCTTCGAGCATACTCGACACTCCAAAAGTAACGGATCGAATTGGTCCGTTTATTTATAATAATTGCGTTTTCGTGAAAAAATTTCCTTTTGTAAACAATCAATATCAAAAATATATTACAGATTATGCGTAAAATCTTAAATCCTCGACAGTATATAAATCAATAAATAACATGTATGCGAATAAAAAATAAAGTTTAATAATAAAAACTTTATTTTCTGAAAACCAAGTGATTAATAAATATCTTGAAATCTATGCCTATAAATTCATGAATATCGTATAAATAAAATTATACTTCAAGAACTTGCTTCACTATCGCGAAATTGCCAATTCAATCATTCTCATTGTCAGATAAATATAAATTAAAGTTACTTTTTCGACGAGATCAATTTCTGAAAGAAAGTTTTGAGCTCTTTAATCAGCGAACACAGGATCAATCACTCACCGGCGACGGGCTCGACGAGTTCCTCCTCGGTGTCCGTCTGCGTGTGCTTAACCATGACGATGCCGCCGATCTGAAGATCCTTAACAGAAGTATAATGGCTGCCTTCAACCAGCTGTATGACCTTCAATTGCTGGCGCAGAACACGCGCAGGATTCTGGAGGATCTCGAAACTCGGCTCGGGCTCCTTCTTCTCCTTTTCATCGTCTTTTACCACTTTTTTCTCGGGTTTCTCCTTGGTTTCCTTGGTTTCCTTAGTCTCTTTCTCGTCCTTCTTCTTGTCATCCTTCTCCTTTGAAGACGACGCAGCTTCCTTTACCTCATGAAGCTCTTTCGTCTCCGACGGCGGATCCTGCAATTTTTGTTTAGTTTGTCTTTTCTTATGTGGGGGAGTGTTTGAAATCTATTAACGTGTCATTTGTCATAAATTTGTTATATAAATTACCACGTTCATCATAAAGTCCCAGAATAGAAAAAATCTTAATAAATTATTTTGTACAACAATATTTTTGATAAAAGAAATGCGCAGAATTCTATTCTTGTTTATTGTAATTGAAACTTGAGGCTTAAGGAGATTCTACAGGTACTCTCTAGTCAGTTGAGAGATAAAGAAAAGAGAAAATCTTCAAATTCATCGATTCTAAGTATTCATAAAATATTTTCGTGAATTTTGATGACGTTAGAGCTTATATCATACCCATATTAGTCGAAGCGAAGAATAATTAAAAATATCGTGTAAGTGCTCCTTTGACTCTGGCGGCTTATACATGGAAGAAAATGTGGTAACGTCGCGAACTTGACAGTTCTACTCATATGACCGTGTTAGTCTAGTCAATGAGAATAAAATAGCAGGAATATAATAATGCAATTATTGTTTTCTATTTAAAAAATAATAATTTTTTCCCATTTTATAAAACTCACTTCCAATAAAAGCTCAATTAAATTATAAGTTATTAAAATACAAGTAAAAATAATTTAAAAATGAATTTTTATCAAATTGATGGCTCGATCGCGACAAATAAATACTTCAAGATATCAATGATACACATAATTCAGGCTTAAAAAGGTGTATATCGGATTTGAACATTCTCATAATTACTCTCGCTATTTTCTCGATAATTACTTCTTGCTATTTTTCTCGTTAAATTTGATTTGGCGCCAGATTACAAGAGAACATTTTTTCTGACATTCCCTGGCATTTCTTGATTTCTCCTTTAACTTACCACTTCCATCTTTTCATGAGAGTCCCTGGCTTTCCTTTCAGTCTCGCGTCTTCTGGCACGAGCCGCGATACTAAGAACGGCGGTCGTAACCTTCTCTCGTTCCTCCCTCTTCTTCTCTTCGAGAGGCGCGGGATAAGCATACATACTTGGCCTAGCATTTGATTTAATCTCCAATTTGGGCATCTTTAGCTGAGCGTTCAGAGCGATCAGACACGTCGGCGTAAAAGCCAGAGCCAAGCAATGCGCAAGTGGGAACCAGTACCAGTATTGAGTGAATACCAGAGCACCGACCACCGCCAGCATGTTCGTATGTCCCGTACGCGATTGCAGAGATACAGTTACGTTACGACCACCTACGAAAAGACGGAAATTCATTCGTCTCACTTCGCAGCTGCTCTTTTCGTTAATTTTATTTCTTTCACGATTCAAGTTATTAAAATCTCAAAGCGATAAAAGTGCGAAAGTTCGCATTTTCATGTGTAAGAAATCTCGCAAAAGCACTTTTGGAAGAATACAAGAATTTGTGTTTCAAAAATTAGAAAATTGCAAATTGTTTAAAAAATTAATAAAAATGTAAGAATTTAATGAATCAATTGTAAGTAATAAAAATTCTAAATTCTAAAAATTAAGAAATTTAAAAGCACGTTTTATATAAATACTAGTACCTCTACAAATTTCAAAAAATTTTATACGTTCAGAATCTATTTATAGATCAGAATACAGGATAATTCAATTTCAATTTTTTAGAAAAAATCAATTGCAGACTTGTCAAAATATTTATAGTTAAAATTGAAATATGCAAAAAAGTCTGAAGAAACTCACCGGCGTCGATGATCCCTTGCGCCAAAATTGCTCCAAACTTGGCCATCACGTCCTCGTGTTTGTCCACGACGACCTTAGCATATAATGCTCTAAAATCTTTAACACGGGCACACGTGGATTCCGTCTGCTGGATCAAAATCATGGCAGATGCGATCAGCGCACCTTGCCTGACGAAATTCACAGGATCATTAGTCATTGGGTCCAATAGAGCAATAGCTTCCTTCAGGCCGGTACCCGCGCAGGCGATACCCAAAGCCATCGCTGCGCCATACCGCACATGAGGATTATAGCTTTCCGCTAAGAGGGACACCACACTAGGACATTGCTCCGGAGTCCTGGAACATATAAAAAAATCGCAATTCTCATTTTTCGCTCAGACTTATTGATTTGTGACATTTGTGTCATCCTCAATATTACTAATTACTATAACATATTTTTTCTAATTTTTTAATATTTACCATTAGCATATTATAATTTAAGTTAATATTATATATTTATCAATTCTTTTTATCAATTTCATTTTCTATTTCTTCTTCGGGATCTTGTTATTAAATTTTTTAAATTAAATATTACTGTCAAAATTTATATTTACTTTATAAATACAATTATGATTCTTTTCATCTTCTTGATGAAATAAGTTTTATAATTAATCCATTTATTACATTTTTAATAATCGCAATTTTGAAATAAATTTTAATAAAAAATTAATCACCTTTCGCGTTGAGAGTCGTCAATATTAAATTTAATAAACCATTAATTCTTTCATATACCATCAATAAAATAATATGTTGCAGTACGCTACTTAAAAGGTTGCGGTATTTAAATGGATGTACGTTCATAAATTCTAATTACATAATAATTAATTGATAATAATTTGCTGTTAAGTTAATAACGTCGCTACGCCTCTGGTACGCTCGAATATTTATGTGAATTAATATCAAACAATAATTAATAGATCTATTTTCTCATTTTGTTTTAGGAAGATGATTCGGTACTGGTGGACGGAACCTGCCAGATTCCCGATCCCCTCTATAAGTTAATCGGTAGCATAATTTGCTTCTATATCCCATTGGGAGTGATGCTGCTAACGTACGCGTTGACAGTAAAATTACTGGCGGAACAACAACAGAACATCGGTGGGACAGGAGCAGGTTGGTCATCAGGGTGGTTGGGTGCCCCTCAGGGTGCACCCTCCGCGGCAGGTTAGTGTACTATGCACTAGCCTGTTTTTCCATTCCTAAAAACCTAATATCGATTGATCCTCTTGCGACTGAGACACTTTGCCTCAATGCCTCATTTAATATTTTTTATTCGGATTCTACTTTGCCACAATTTTACTTTACTTTTTAGAAAGAAACAAAATTTTTTAGACCTTTTATTCTTAAATATACATATATTTATAAAATATGATAAGATATATAAATATTTAATTTAATTTTTCGAAGATTAGCAAAAAATGAATATTAAAAGATTCCATCTTAAATTTTCAGAATCCATAAATATAATAAAGCTTGCGTGAACACTTCGATAAAATGTTTAAGAAATTCTAGATTTCTTCTCAAATTTCCATTCTCTAAATTTTTAAACGTTCGATCGATCATTGATGTTTCAAGTTTTCACCAGTAGAAGTGCTTTTAGAATCGTAATTAAATAACACAAGTGGTTAAAACGTATTTCTCTTCCATCTACACTTTTATCATTTCACGGACCACTAGCTCCTGCAATTTCCTGCTTTCTTCCCATCAACTTGACAATGATAAAAAAATAAAACATGACTATTGTTCATCAAATGTTACCCTGTTGCTCATCAATTTTCCATTGTTGGCAAATTTTTCTCTCTAAATCCATAAAAGTGAATAAACTTAAAATGTAATGTTTTAAAAAAATATATTAAAACAAATCTTAATAAAAAATGTAAGATGTAATCAATACGGTAATGTATCCTTCTCACCAATTTTTTATCTCTTTCCGCACGGCAGTGCTTCCCAGTTTTTTTCCCGGGGGATACATTTTATTCGGAAACGAGCGAGGCGCCGAGCAGAGGAAACTGCGATTTAGTTTCTCCGCCTGATAAAAATTATTTATTCCGATTTATCGGTCGGCTTCCGGGACTTCAAAGGATACCGTGTGTCTGCAGGCGTCTCATAAACGTTTTCCGAGAACGCTGGGCGCAAATTCGTCCCCCTCGACAAAACGTTTCGAGGGAGAGAACTCTCCTACCGTCTCCCTTTCTCTTCCGCGACAGAAAGTTTCGCCGGAAGCCACATCGTCTATTGTCGCTTTGATTTTACCTGGGCAACCCTCCGATTACTGCCTCAAACAGAATTTGCATACCAACTTCACGGCGGAATGCACCGCGCTATTTTATACACTGCGTTGCGCAATTATTGCATTTTAAAACGCATTCTTGATGAAGTTTTCTGGCCAGCTTTGAAGAAAATAAGAGTCGCGAGACATATTGTCTCATACATATTGAATTAAAAATGTAAACAATGAAAAAGTAGATTAATTACAATTTCATATATTCTCTGTAAAAGTTGAAGAGTAAAATATCACTCAAAACAAGTAAAATGCAAGTGTAACAAAAAGTGAAAATTTAACTGGTGCACTTCGAGTGATACGCCACTCTAAAAAAGAGTAAAATTGCGCTCTATATATTATATATAAATTGAAATAAAATCACATGCTTCATTTGAGTGAAAGGGCACTCTTTTCGAGTGCAGTAAATCAGTGTTCATAGAAGTAAATTATGTCACTTAATAATTTTAAATGGAAAATTTCGCTCTTTAGAGTCATTTATCAGCGATCTTTAGTTAATCGTGATTCACTATAGCTTTATCATTCCAATGAGGGAGCAGCCGCTCTAAAAATTTGAGTGAAAAATTCACTCCTACCAGTTTCTTCTTCATGAGTGAGTGCTCGCATTTAGCCTCAAATAGAGTATGACAATCCTCTTTTTTGGAGTGACTATCACAATCACTCTAATATATTAGTGACGAAACCACTCTATGAGATTTAGAGAGTAAACCTTTCTACTTATGTTTCTCAAATAATTCTTGGGAACTTTTCGGAGATAATGCAAAGTTCTTGCGGTTTCGTAATTGTTTCTCGTCACAAGTTAGGCAATTGTAATCTATTATCTATTCGCGGATCTCTGGCGTGTGCAATTCGCCATTACGGTATAAATAATTCGGCATGCAACATCAAAGATGCCCGGTGGGCGATGGTCGTTTGATTAATGGTGTCAGCGCGCGGTACGTTTTTTCGCGTCGAATCGATCCCGGAATCGATGGTATACGAGGGACTAGGCTAGGCTTCTGTCTAAAAGCACTTTGCGACAAGAAATTTCGCCGGCACGTCAACGGAAGCATGTCGACGTCCACGGCGGAGATATGCAAATGCCGGCCATTATGCAAAGATCTTGGATGCGGCACAGTATGCTAAGAAGGCCCCGTCCGACTACTCGCCGATATGAAAATTAATCGATACCCCGTTGGGCGCGAACCCCGTTCACGGGCACTTAGTATTCCGCAAGGATTGAAAGATTGCAGAACATGACACAGAAATCCTTTAAGTACCTCATTAAAAGTTAATAGCTCTTATCGACAGACTCAAAATATCCCGTTAATTTAAAAAAAGAGATAAATTCAAAAAACAAAATTAGAAAAAAAATAAACAAAATTTACTTAAATTAAACTATTTTTTAAAAGAATTTTTTAGAAGAAATTTAAAATAACCTATACTTTTAAATTTATAAGAATTTTTTACTAAAGAATAGTAAATAAGATAAATTGTTTGAAGAATTATCTTTATTTGTAAAACTCCTATTTTCAATCAATCAATATTCATTTTTACCATTGTCGATTCTATGATTCATAGACTTCAGAGTAGGTACGATACAGAATTTTTTGCAAGGAGTGGTTGAGTACCTTCTTGCGAAGAGAGCACTCGCATTAATTCACTTCAAAAAGCTTCAAATCGAAGAAAAAAACAAATTTAATCTTCAATATCTTCAGTCGCTAAATTTACTGAAATCTCGCGTTTTTCAACAAAAGAGCATCCCCCTTCGTTCGAACGAAGAGTAAATCCTGCATTTTCCGAAGCTCTCCAATCGCCAAGTCGCTAGAATCCCGATATAAAAAGAAAAACAAATTCCCCTTCATTCACGGATAAAATAGAAGATCAGCGGAATTATTCTTCCTTCCCCGATCAAAAGAAATTTCTGATTAATCGCTAAAATCCCTGGTCCTCCGATAATTCGCGTAGGGCTCGAGCGACGGGGCACCTGGAAGAGATACCTCTTGAACAAGGGCTCGGGCGGCAGCAGCGGCACGCCGCAACACACCTCCGGCACGTCGACCGACACCGAGCTGACCACCCTCGACACCCACGAGCTCTGGCTACAGGAGAGCGAACCACCACCCTCGGCCATGTCCGCCCTTCATGCTTTCGGCGCGGAGATGCTAAAGCTATCGAGGGGTCTCGAGGGAATGGCCGGTAGCTCCGGCAATCAGACCCCATCAAAATCGACAACCCAACACCAGCATCATCATCATCATCATCATCATCAGCAGCAGCAGCAGCAGCAGCAGCAGCAGCAGCAGCATCAGCAGCAGCAGCAGCAGCAACTGCTGCAACTGCAACAGCACGGTCCATCACCGCGTAGATGCAGCTTCCGCAATGGGTATGATGAATATTGCAAGTCAATTATGTGTTTGAGAATTATAATTCTTTCTAAATTATAATTCTTGTCTTACAGTATAAGTTTCGTAACTCAAACATAATGAAAATAAAATGTGTGGTTAGAACAAAATAATGGAAAATATAAATTTAGACATACATATATACTAGCTAAAAGTCGAAGAGTGAAATGTAAGTGTAACAAAAAGTAAAAATTGAGCCTGTGCACTTCGACTGATTCGCCACTCTAAAAAAATAGTAAAATTGTGCTCTATAAATTGGAGTGAAATCGCACTCCATTTGAGTGAAAGAGCACTCTTCTCAAGTGCAGTAGATCAGTATCAATAGAAGTGAATTATGTCACTCAACAATTTTGAATAAAAAAATATCACTCTGTTAGAGTCATTTATCAGTCGGTCTTTAGTAAATCGTGATTCACTATAGCTTTATCACTCCGGTAGAGCAGTCACTCTAAAAATTTTAGTGAAAAATTCACTCCTATTTTATAAGTGCCCGCATTTACTCAAATTAGAGTGACAACCCTCTCTTCTGGATTATTGCAATCACTCTATATTAGTGGCAAAACCACTCTATGAGATTTAGAGAAATAAATTCTAAAGATTGAAAAGAAACCAATCATACACGCTATCGAAATAATAAATTAATAAATAGAAATAGGTAAAATTTATATTCATCTTATTTCTATCGGTATCTTATTTTTAGCGGTAAAAAAAAGAGTCTTTCATGAAAGTTTTCCTTCCCTTAAACAACTTTCAGGCAATTCTAATTAATTAATTTTCATAAAGTTTTTTAATTTTACTTTGCCCTCTGTTCTTTCTCTGTTCCTTACCGTTTTTCTCTGCGGTTTTAACAAACACGTATTGCTTTATGTAAAATGCTCTCGGTACATGACGAATTTATCCCCGACGCAATTTTGCGAGGAGGGAATTCCGTGCTTGTCTGAATTTTCGCGGCGGATGCTTTCGCAATTATTAACGACATATCCATCGCGTCGTAACCCGCGGGCTCTCAAAACACGCCATTGTGCCTGATGGCGGCACGTTTCCGTGGCAATACGACGGCATGAATTTACGTCACTTTGTCACTCTGGCTCACACAACACCGTGACTACTACGAGACGCGGTTAGCCTTGCGTCAAATCAACTTACACCGGCAGCTGGAGAGTTTCCGGCGAATTTATGTCGCCATACAATCTACCAAAAACCTACGCACGCAACTATATTGTCGAATATCTTAATAAGCGGAGAATTTCTTATAATATTCCATATTCGCGTCTGTAATCCAAATTTATGATATTCAATAAACGTTTAATGTTCTTCAATTTGAATCTCGTATTGCTATCACAAAAGCTATACTTTCCGAAAATTTCCTAAAAACGAAGCATGTTGCTCTCAGAATATTTTTGAAAATATTCGCACGCGCGCTTCTGCATGAATATATGTATTAGGGTAACTCCGGTATTTACGCCGCAGATGTCAGAAAAAATAGAAGGAATAAAGGTACTTGCTCGCAATTATTCTGGTTATGTGCATAGCTCTTGTATTTTTTGTTTAACTTAATATCTTGTATATCTCTCCTGTTTAGGATATACGGCAAGTTTGCGGAATTTATGTCATAATACAGGCACTTTGTAAAACTCGAAATCTCCTATGTATTCTTTTTCCTTCTTTTTTTTGGATAACAATAATCTTTAATGCATCTATCGCTCTTATATATTTTTTTTTTAATTTTTTCTGTTTTATAATTTGTTTATCATTCTTAATAAACTTCTTACACACATTTTATAATTTATTATGAAATTTTATTGTCTTATTTATAAACATTATTTGTAATTTTTTTTATAAGGCGTATATTTCACCCATGAATGTCATACAACCTACCTCTTTGGGATATATGGTAAAAATGCAAGAGTTTCTAAAAGTTTTTTTTATTAAATAATACAAAAAATGAATATTTTATCAAACAAAATTTAAATAAATGGCTTGCAAACTAACGAAATATTTGTGCTACATTTATTATATTCTGGACAACACAGCTAATCAACAAACAAACGTTTCGGCCATTACAGTGGCCTTCTTCAGTGTAACAAAACAATAACTTTAATCGTTGAATATAAATAATTAACGGAATAGTCTTTACATCGTTATTAAATTAAAATTAATTTGATGTATCAGTAAAATTAATTTGATATATCAGAACTTATTTCGGGGATTATTCTTGCTCATTGCTTAACAAATAAATCAAATTAATTTTAATTTAATAACGATGTAACGACTATTAGAGTCGTTACATCTATATAAAATATAATAAATGTAGCACAAAAATATCTCGCTAGTTCGTAAGCCCTTTATTTAAATTTTGTTTATATTAAGCGAACACTATCAACGAATTGTTAATATTTTATATTTCTATTTTTTTATAGTAGTAGGTAAACAGTAGTATAAAGTTTTTATTGGTATAATTCATTTGCCTTAAACATAGTAAATAGTATTCGATAAATTAAGTTTCTGTTAGCTGCGACGTACATACATACCGAAGTTACCCTATATTCCGAGTTTACAAACCCGCTAATATTGTCGTCAAAAAATATATCTACATATGTCGAATAAGAAATTTTATTTTATATTTTTAATTCGGATAATTAAAATCTACAAAACTTCCAAAATCAACAATTATTACTTCTAATTTAAGAAGAATTTTTAGTAAAATATCAAGAGACACGGCAGTGTCTCGCGCCAAGTACACGCGGAGCGAGACCGACCGTGACTCTTTTATGCGACGCGACGGGTTGCGACTCGCAACTTGCGAGTATCCGAGATGTTGAGATCTCGATAACGAGTGAACGGATCAAGTTCTAAGTAGGCTTGATCGATAGCTTGGGGTCGAATTAAGGGGGGGGGGTTCTCTTATAATATTCCGCTACGTGCCCTACAAGCGGAGATATTGCGACGCAAAGTCCAAATGTGAAAATTTATTTTTAAGATTAGTTTATTTTTAGAAATTAAATGTCAGTTGAAAAAAATTAACTTTCAATTATCCGGGAATCTAAAATATATTTCCTGGGATGTCCTTACACACAGGATCATCACTTACTTCCTCAAGGAATCGAAGAAGAGAAAGAAAGAGAGATAGAAAGGAAGTGAGTTGCGGGAGAGAGGAATTATATTTGACATCGTTTAGAGCTTCTAGCGTTGATCCATGAGAATACGCAAACTGAAAGTGGAATGAGAACGTGGGAGTGCGACCGGAATATTAAAACTCCTCCGACCTACCGCAGTAAAATATGTTTCAATCATAATCCACCGATCTGCTGTCCTGCGCGTCTTCGATTTCCTACCTCCCGCTCCCCTTTGAACGTTTAAGAAGTATGTTTAAAGTTCAAACGCGCTTCGAAAAATCACAAATCAACACGACAAATAGTACCTCGCAAAAATAAAATACAAGAATTTAATAATTTCAGAACAAAAAATAAAACTTCATGAAATCAGAAGGAGTAAGAATGCAGAAGAGATCTTCGGGAGAGATTTTCGAATTTTCAGAAAGTAGCGAAGCGCGAGGATCTGCAAGGAATCCAGAAATCTTTGGAAAACGAGTTATCTATACAATTCGAAACACGCAAGATTGTCAAGACGCAAACGGCGGGAAAAGTCTTGCGAGGAGCGCGAGAGCGAAATCGTATCGGTTACCGAACTGAAAGGCAAAAATCTCTCAAAGTAAATTGGTGCAATCATTAGATCGCAATATTTCAGATTGCGCAGCTTCCTTTCCCAGCTCCCTTCTTTACTCTTGCACTTAATGGACGTATTAGTAACGAAATCCCGGAGCAAGTCCCCTTTGGTTTTATGGTATATTAAAGCTCCGTCCAAGAGTTCATCCGCCATAAAAGTTAAAACAAATCCCAGATCGTGCAAGATCAACGGAAGTCCTTTGATCCCTTTTAGAAAGCGGAAAAATTTAATTCTACCCAAATAATAAATATACGTAACTTAATCTTGCGAAAAATAACTCCTAAAGTAATAAATTCCTGATTTTATACAATTTTATCGATATATATTTTACAAAACGATGAAATACGTCACTTTTCAGGATGTATATATATATATATATATATATATATATATATATATATATGGATAAAAGTCGCACGCGTGATTACACAGCTATCGCGATTTTTTGAATTTTGCATATTCCATCCGGCGAACTTCTCGAAAAGCTCCCTGAGTCCTCGCGGGACTCACGTGAAAACGCGAAAGCGGACGCGTCAGAAAGGTCACCGCGACGACGAGAAAACCCATTTATATACGGTAGCCTCAAAGTGGATTGCACTTAGCTGTTGGCATTCAAAGTGCAAAACGGACCAACCTCCGGACGGGAACGAAAAGGGCGAGCGAAGGGACTGACGGAGAGGGAGGAGGGAAGGAGGGAGGGAGGGAGGTCGCAAATGGTGAGTTTCGCTCGTTCGCTCGTGGTCGCGTACTTAAGTAAACTGCTCTTGCCCCCACGTGAACCTCTAATAAAGGAATGCACTTAGGATCGTGCCTCTGAACGCATCAAACGAAGATTACCTCTCCATTGCGCGCAGAGGACTTTGCCTTTCGAGAAGCCGGGAGTTGCTTTCTGTCGATCTCGTAAATTAAATAACAGCAGAGTATTCAAAGACTTCCCTCAGGATGTTTTTCCATCAATTGTTATATTATAAATCGAATTATATTAAATTTAATAACAAAGTAATGAAACTCTAGCTAGTATACACATAGAACTGATAGCACAACTGCGGTAGTATAAAGAAGAACAATTTCTCATTAAAAAAATTAATAAAAATTTTCATACAAAGCTTCTTTTAAAAAATTGGAAAATTAGTAACATATTTACGCTTTCTCAAGTAGCATTTCAATTCAGAGTTCAAGTTCTACGAAGTAGTAAAGATTGTTTTTATTGCATGTTTTTTATTTTTATTAGATATATTTTGTAAGAAAATTTAAATTAACCTTTTGTCATCCGTCTGGAGCTTTAAAGGCCCAAGTGAAATTTCTTTCTTGCATTTCTTCGTGGAGAAAAGGAGGCGGTGTTTGGTATCCCCCCCTTAAAAAAAGTTGGTAGTAGAAGTTTCGCTGCCGCGGTGACGCCGGTTTCAGTCGATGCGTGTTTGAGCAATGACCCGGCAAAATTAAGTGCTCTAAACGACCCAGATGCATGACGGCGTTAGTGTTTACCGTAAGTAAATGTTTCTTTTTGTTTTTTCACTATATTTCTAATAGTTTTTGCTAATTAAAGCACTTCTATCATTAGAGTATTATTTACAAAATGACGGAGGGAAACGCCGAACAATACAATACTTTTTTACTTTTTATTTATTAATTTTTTTTTATTAGTAATAATATTTTATATAACTAACAAATTTTTATAATAAAAATTTATTTTTAAATAAAGAAAAGTTTAACTTTATTTTTCTCTATATTTAGCATACGCGCGAATAAACCCCCTAAAATTTCATTATTTTTATTTAAAATAATTATACTTTTTGGAGTCGACTCAAATGAGACTACCATTCTTTCGAAAGGTCATAGTTTGAAGTACAAAACTACAATCATTTTTGTTAACATTTATTTGTTACAAAGTTATAAATTTTCAAACAAATTTCCATTCTTTTCCCACTTGTGTTGAAATTTCGCTTTGTATAAATTAGATTTAATATTTGGCTTTAAAACTTATTGGATATTGTAGTAGAGACGTTGACAAGTAACTCAGAAGTTTTTGAATTTTTTAAAAGCCTAGAACATAAAAATAACATAGGGTGGACTTAAAAGTCCCAGGCTGACGGCGCTAATAAAAATATAATGGATGACGGAGGGTTAATATATAAAAAATATTTAAATTAATTAAAAGGAAAATTAAATAACAAACTAAAAGTCAAAGGAAATATATATTAAATTAAATTAATATATAAATTGTGTGTGTGATAATTTAACATAAATTTTAATAAAAATAAGAATATAAATAGCAATTTTTTAGTAATCCAATATTTACAATATATAACGGCAGAGAGAAACCAAATTATATTCTCTGCTTAAAATGCATTTCCTCAAATGCATCTGTTTCTTCTTCAACCAAACCATCTCTCCGAACTCCTTCTTTCTCAACCCCTTCAGTTTACCTCGACAATATTTTTCTCAATTGCCGTCAAGACCGCGGCAGTAATCCACTCCGAGAACAATCCGTTTCTCTTTTCTTTCCAAAAGCATCCTCAATTATCCCCGAAACCCTGCCAACGCATTTTCCAAAGCGCTGATAAAATTGTCAATCTTCAACAACGATAACGCTCCGATAACGCTGTGAAGAGTGGAACTAAGTGGAACAGAGAGGAGGGGGAGCATAGAAAGATAACCATTTTATCTTAATTTTTAAATAACAATCGTGGAATTCTGTCTGTTCCGGAAACCATCGAACTCTTAATCTAAGTTTCTGAAATTTTCTTAAAATCCTAAAATTGTTATTTTATTATTTTTTATCTAAAATTCTTATTCCGTTATTATTTGTCCTTTTTCACACCATTATCTTAATTCCGTCTTTAAAATGTGACTTTTCTCTATGTCATTATCCTTTTTTCCAAAATCTAGATTGCTGGTCTCATAGGTTCTAGTTATCTCACGTTATCTCAATCATTATATTATTGCCCCGATTTTTCTTTTTAATCCGAGATTTTACTTCATTGTTTCGATATCTATTCGTTAGCGAATAAAGTACCGGCAACAAAGATATGGATATTTATAGCCATTCGAGTAACCAACGTGAATAACGGGCTGATAACGGTCGACGATGAGAACGCGTATCCACGGCCGTCGGCGAAGTTTTCGGTACAGGTGCACATCTCGCGTGTCTCTAATTTGCAAGGACGGAAGCAATTTTTTCCCCTCTCCTCTCGCGCACAAGCTCATCCAATCTCGCGATCAATTACCGCACCACATTGCAAAATGGGATAAAATCGCATTTTTTTCTTTTTTTTCCTCTGTTTCGTCGTTTTTCTTCTTCAGCTGCATGCGGCTGACCGATTCCGCGTATCAAATGATAAAGGGACTCGCGCGCTCGTATCGGAACAATAGACGTATGCGCATTTCGTGACGGCGATATTTGTAGATTCCCTTTGAAGCTGGCTCGCGACAGAAATATCCAAATATTTGCTCCCTTCAGCGGACCTCAAGTGACAATTTCGCGTGAAACAATAAGAGGATTATCCCGTGCCGGATAATAAAGGAATCGGCAAATCAATCTTTCGTTCGCGCAGATTTAGTCCGCGATATATAGGCGGATTATTTTCGACTCGATTCGCAATTGATAAGAAAAGCTTTTGTTGCGCGTTGAAACTTTTCAAATATTCCCTTTCTCTCTTGGGTTTGATTTATAACAGCAGAGAGATTATTGATGGATAAAATAACAGGATTCGAGCATTTCTCCCTCAATAAAACGTTCATACCTTTTTATCGCAGCGGGGATTATTTTGAAATCAATTACAATTGATAATAGAAGCCTTGTTAACGCGTGAAACCTTCCAAATGTTTCTCTCTTCGGTTTTACAGTGGATAATAAAAAGTTTGATGTTGAATGTGAAATAACAACAGACTGCAAATATTATTTTTTCGATTACAAACGTTTCATTTGCTTAATTCAATAACTTCTCGAAAAATCTCTGATTGCGACAAGGTGCATTTTTCGTATCACGTGAATTCAATCTGGCTGACCATCTATAGACTATTACTACTTAAACCAAATTCTTCTAATTATTCTGTAACATATAATTGTCATTATGATATTAAGTAATAACTGTCATTATCATTTAATGTTATAATTAATAATAAACTATTGCTATAATAAATAATCATTTTATAATATTTTCAATATCTTTGATATTAATATTTTAATTTGTTCAATTTTACTTTGCAATATCATGTAAAAATAAGTGTTAATAATGATAAATATATATTAACAGCTCAAGTTTTATTTATTTTCCAGCAGTGCGGAGAGCACGGAGAGTAGCATGTCCTGCTCGAGAACGAGTCTATCGGCGGAAACCTTCGCGAGTCCTTGGAAGCATCGGAGACGAGCGTCGACCTATAACGAGGCCCACTTGGAGAGAACGATGCAGATTCTGGGCTCGCCGAAGACTCCCAGAAAGAGGTCCTTCAGCTTCCACGAGCAGTCGTCCTGTCGTAAAGGCGAGGACGACTCGACGCGCAAGAAATGTCACGACAAAGCACCGGAAGGACCGATAACGCTACCGCCACCCTGTACGTGTCCTTACTTCGGGGAATCCTCGAAGAAACCGCCACCGTCGAGCGAGATTGTCATTGTCTCCAGCAACACCATGAAGCCTATCGGTAACAGAAACCTGGAAATGAGTCTTCCAGGTGATACCGCGAGACCCATTGGCAACAAGGGTCCGGAAATGGGCCTACTGGGTAAAAACAACAGTGCCAGATCTACGGAGGGTGCCAAAGGTTACGAGCAGCTGACCCTCGCGAATTCCGTGGTCACGTGGCGAAGCGGAAGACGAGGCTCCAGCCTGGGTACGTGACAATAAGAGTGGCGATGACGTAAACAACAATGCGAGTTTTCGATTATAGCTCTTCGATAATTGCCTGTGGGAAATTCTCCTAGTCATCGCGTGCCGCTAACGTTCCACTAAAAATTGAGGAAGCAGAGAGAGTGAGCGAGAGGGAGAGAGAGAGAGAGAGAGAGGGTGAGCGAATTCGTGAAAGCGGTTAGATCGAGTCTCAAAGAGAGGAGAGTAAAACGGAATTGCACGATTCCCCCAGTTGCTCGCTTCGATTACTCTCTTTTTACGGTTTGGGGAAAAATGGAGAGATTCGTTTGAGAAGAACGTGATTCATGGTCACGAAAAGCTTCCGATCATTGCCTTCCTAGGATCGTGCAGGATTTTCGCACGACTGATCCTGGAAGATGACTGTAAAACTTGACGTGCTCGCTAATTTTTAAGATTCTTAACATGGATTAAAAAATGTCTTTGCAATTTCTCATCTTAAAATTATTAATTTTTTTTAAATTTTTGTATCGTATTTCAAAAGAGTGACATTCTTAGATTACTTGTTTATCTGATTAATTAATTTCAGAAATTCGGTAAGTATTCCTAACATCACAACATCTCCAAAATTTCTAGCTTTGTATTATATAAATTTTAAATTATTTAGTATTAAGAATTTGCACATTACCATAGAGATACTTTTTTATCTAAGAGTAATTAAATTATAATCTTTATATTCTATATAGATCCCGGAATTAGATTCTAATCTTGAAATTTTCGCTAGCTAACGCTCAAATCTTCAAATCTTCGCACATCTGAATACCTCTCCTCACGAACCAAACTTTCATCACTTACAATCTCAAACTTCCCCCAAGATTCCCGCAACGATTTCCAATTTGAAGCGACAGCGGCAATCCTTTTACCCGCAAGCTCATCCATTTTCGTGAATCGAACCTCTCGAATCCTTTGCAGGCAGCACCAGGACCCTGCTGTCCGCTAACGCGAGAGCGATGCCGTTGCGACGCGCGGCAACGATGCGGGCGCACAATGGCGCGATGGGCACGGCGAGCGTGACCTTGAACCAGAGTAATCCGTCGTCGCCAAATCTGCTCAGGTACTCGAGCGGCCAGGTGCGCAGCCATCATTCGCGCAACAGCAGCGTGATCTCGCGCAACAGTTCCCGCCACGGCAGAATCATCCGGCTGGAGCAGAAGGCGACGAAGGTCCTCGGCGTGGTGTTCTTTACGTTCGTGATCCTGTGGGCGCCGTTCTTCGTGCTGAACCTCGTGCCGGCCGTGTGCCCCGACTGCGAGCGTCGCATCGACCGCAAAATCTTCGACCTGGTCACTTGGCTCGGCTACGCCAGCTCCATGGTCAACCCGATCTTCTACACCATCTTCAACAAGGTCTTCCGCCAGGCGTTCAAGAAGGTGCTGCTCTGCAGGTATCGAAATCAAGAGTGGCGACCGCCTAGGTAGGCCCTGAGCCCCGGGAGACCGGGGATCGCCATCAGCAGAGTGTAAACGACGGGAATGGAAGATCGATGCGCGAATCGTTGATGAGAAGTAAAGAGACAATCAGGGCAAATTCGAGCTCATCGAATGGTGCTATTTTACTAGCGCGATTGGCTATAGATTCGAGAAACGTTGTAACAAGGGCCTGAGTAGCATATTCTTTGTATGTGTGTGCGTGTGTGTGTGGATAGCGTTGCCGATTGTTGACGAATTAAAAATTCTCTATCAATTCTTCCTATTAGCGACTCCTGTTTCATATACAATGTTAATTTTAACGAACTAAAAATATTTTTTTAAATCCTCCTATATATATATGTATATGTACACAGCTCCTAAATGTATGTATACTAATACTTCATATCAATTACATATCAATAGACAATAATATGTAATATATATAATGACGCCTATTTTAGTAGTTTTATATTCAAAAGTAATTAGTATCTTCTAAAAAATATTTTATTAGAACAAAATTCAGATCCTTTACCAGGATTATTTTTGATAACTCAAATAATCATGAGATAATTTTAATTTGTATCACTAATTTTTATTTACTTTATTATTAACTTTTATTTTCAATAATTATCTATTTAATACTAAACATATTTTTCCATGTTCAATTATCACTTTCTTCCCAAAACTGATATTTTATTATAATAAAAAATATATTTTATGCGCTTAAACGCTTTTTAATAATTCTTAGATAATTTTCTTTATAAATGTACTATTTCTCGAACATCTTTTGCGTGTACTTAGAAACAACTTTCCGATAGCTTGATCGCGCGAGAACTCGAAACGCGAGTGAACAATCTGACTAGTAGTCTACTAAGTAAACTGTAACATAGTACTTCCAAACACGCTTCCTGTAACCGCAAAATCACTCGATAAACAACCGCAGACTAATTAAATTCCCAATTGAATCTCCCTAATTAAATCCCGCACGGAGTAACGAGGAATTTGTAAATAAAAACGGAAT
Organism: Temnothorax curvispinosus; assembly: GCF_003070985.1. Classification (NCBI taxonomy): domain Eukaryota; kingdom Metazoa; phylum Arthropoda; class Insecta; order Hymenoptera; family Formicidae; genus Temnothorax; species Temnothorax curvispinosus. The sequence continues at coordinate 233,056 of NW_020216423.1, read as the reverse complement.
AACGTGCGTTTAATTATAATTACAATCAAGAGCGTAGATTGTGGAAGTGTGTGCGTGTGCGCGTACGTGCGTGCGCGTGTATAACTATAAAAACTTGCTAGTATGTAAGCTGTTATTAATGAAAACGGTGCTCATGCGAAAGTGTGTCAAGAGTGAAAAGTTATCGAAGAACGAGGAAAGAATCCGAGTTCGACAAGACAAATTAAATGATCGATAGAGATTCATTAATGACAATGACGTTGCAGTGTCGTCGATGTATACGAAAGAGAGAAAAATATCTCCGAGAAAAGATCCCTTGATATTTTCGTCATTTCCGGTGTGTAAATCGCCGCGCAATAATTAAAGAAATACGACAAGCTTCTTCTCATTATTTCCTAATTAGGGTAACTCCGGTATTTACGCCGCGCGGGGTTTTACGCCGCAGATGTCAGAAAACATAGAAGGAATAAAGGTACTTGCTCGCAATTATTCTGTTATGTGCCTTTATGCCATATTAGTATTGTGTTGTAATTACAGTTCTTTGCTGTTAAGGGGATCCTATAGCGAAGGCCGAACTTCCTCGACGTCGGTAATGTCAACATTTCTAATCCTGTTTTCTATGTTATATGTCTGTCCTTGTCTAACCAGAGGCATCTGTCTTTGTTCGATTGCTGCGCCATCTCTCGCTACACGCAATACTGCTTATCCTGTCAACCTAAATGTACTTTTGCTTAATAAAACTTCATTTTACGGAATCTTTTTTTCTAGACGTTGAATCTTAGTTTTATTTACACGATATTGTTCCTACATGTTGTCCCTACGTCGCCTTGGTGTCATTATATATATATATAAACTGCAGTAATTTTGTTATTGTCGTCAGATGACAGTTGTATGTGCCCAAATTAGTAAAATTTTTAATTTTTTTTCGTTCCCGATATGAAATCGTACAACGCGATGTAGATTTTTGTGCGTACTTTAATTCTAGACCAAAAACTTGCAATTCTGTAAAGCCAATTCAAAGATTCCCTAAAATGAAAAAATGTCGGTAACTACCGCCACTATAGGATCCCCTAATATTAACGAAACTGTCGTGAGTTGAATCAATTTCTCACCGTAGTAAGAAGCGCGATCTTGTGTTACGACCTACGTAAAATGATTACTGTAGGGAATGTAAAAGGTTTAATGGTTATTTCATGATACATAAGTGTAGAGGAATAGTAAATAATGGAATACAGCAAAATACAAGTGCATAGCTCTTGTATTTTTTGTTTAACTTAATATCTTGTATAATATTCCTCCTGTTTGGGATATACGGCAAGTTAGCATGCCGGGATTTATGCCATAGTACAGACACTTTGTAAAACTCGAAATCTCCTATATGTCTCCTTTTTTCCTTCTTTTTTTGGATCGTATAACAATAATCTTTAATGGATCTATTTTCTTTTAAAAATTTTTCAGTTTTATAATTTGTTTATCATTCTTACATCTTAATAAACTTTTTACACACATCTTATAACATATTATGACATTTTATTGCCTTATTCATAAACATCATTTGTGATTTTTTATAAAGCGTATATTTCACCCCATTAATGTCATATAACCCACCTTTCTGGGATATTGGCAAAAATGCAAAAGTTTCTAAAAGTTTTTTTTTATTAAATACACAGAATGAATATTTCATATTTGTATTTTTTTTTATAGTAGTAGACAGTATAAAGTTTTTATTGGTATAATTTATTTGAGCTAAACATAGTAAATAGTACTAGATAAATTAAGTTTTCCTTAGCTGCGGCGTATATACCGGAGTTACCCTAATTTAGCGAAATGCATCAGTGTCCGATATTCCTTTCTTTTTAATAAGAATTCTCAAGAGATCCCGCCAACTCAAAATTTCATAAATTCCTGAAGGAGCCCTAAAATACAATCCTCGATACAATTTTATTAATAATAATTAAATAAACACGCGCGTGATTGCAGAATCCAAGATGCATGCAGTTGTATCGCAGCTCGGCAATTATAGATCTCACAATCGCGTGGCGATATAATTGTCAATCTTGTCGCGGAATTGTACTATGACTCCGTAATGTCTCGCCGATTCTGAATTCAATTATGCAATACGCGTATCACTGCAGATCCTGCACGCAATTGTATCGCAAGTTAATAATTGCAAATCCCGAGTATAATCGTGAGTAGGTACAGCTTCGCGACTGAAAAATCGACGATTCCCAGATGGGAATTGCGAGAGGGACAGAGAGAGAAAGAGAGGGAATGAGGCAGCCAACCTGTCGTTCGCAAAAATAAAGACACGATCGTCGAATTTGCGCAAGCGTGACGCGGCTCCGACGCCGAACGGTTCGCCGTTGTATCGAGCCGGTGGTTGGAGTACCAGCGAGTACAGACAAATGATGGATACACACACGGTGACGACGAGCCTCCCCCCCAGCAACCCTCCCCCCGCCTTCCCCCTTATTAAGGTTCCCCCATCGGCCGTCCCCAATCAGAAAATCAATTGTAGTTCGTCGCCGCATTAATCGTCCGTTCGGCCGATCGTTCACCGTCGTCACGCTAATTATTTAGTTTTCTATCGTTCGCGGCTTGTCCCGACGTCGACCTCGCGGAAACCATTTAAACGTGAGCAACGAAATGGCTACATTTTACAGCCGACTGTTCCCGAGAAAGAGTCAACCGATAGGCGATATAATGCCACACAATTTCCATTCGATTGTATCAATATTATAATAATGCTTAATATCGCCAAGTGAGTCTTACAACAAATTTTCGATATTAAAGAACCTATCGCACTCTCTAAATCTCATAGAGTAGTTTCATAAGGTAAGGGAGTGAATTTTTCATTCAAATTTTTAAAGTGGCTATTCTACAGGAGCGATGCAATCTCACTCTGAAGCTATAGTGAATCACGATTCATTAAAGATCGATTGATAAATGACTCTAGCAGAGTAAAATTTTCCACTCAAAATTGTAAAGTGACATAATTCATTCCTATGGACACCGAGGAATGAATTCACTGCACTTGAAAAGAGTGCCCTTCAGTGCGATTTCACTCAAATAGAGCAGAATTTTACTTTTTCTTATGCCCGTTCTAGACTGGAGGATGAGCCGACTCTCGGCTCATCCGAGTGAGTGGTGTAGACGGGTAAAAATCTATAGGTTATGTATAGTTTATGTCACGTACACTATAGAAGGAGGATGAGCCGACTCTCGGCTCATCCGCCTTCTATAGTGTACGTG
>NW_020216423.1:203130-224825 GCF_003070985.1 Temnothorax curvispinosus | reverse complement strand
CAAGAATTCTCAACGTGTCAATTCTCAACATTTCTCGCTTCTGACGTTACATCTCATGAGATGTCGAGAAAAAGCCCAGAAACCTTAACGTGTTTATATGCCTCCATTAGTAATCAAATCTGGTAATTAAAAATCAGATTTAATTCCGATGTGTATTATATACGATATGTGATGTAACAAATGATATATCGCATACGATGCATCACGCTTGAAAGGATTAAAATGTTGGCCAGGTGCGTAAGGTCGGGGCCAATGCGGGCAACAACTTGTCCCGCGATCAATAATAGTACACGCATTCGGACGGATAAATAGCGATCAATTGCAGGCATCGGGCATTGCCATAACCGCGTTAACGATTACATCGCGAATTCCGGGAATCGCGCGTTAATTGGCCACGATTGCACGTTCAATTACTCGCTTTGTCCACAGCGTGTGCACCCGCTCGCCGATACGCATTGCTTACTGCCACTAACCGCTACACTTGAAATAACATGCGAAATAAGACATACGAGTAATTAATAACAGCACACTACATACTCGTTCAATAATCATAATTAATGTTGCAATAGCGCGGCGGTTAAAAGAAATGCTTGAGACGTATATTTTAATAAAAAATTTGCCTTCGCAATTAATAATTACAATGCCGACATTGTTAATTTAATGATCGTAATTATTAAATCGAGTGCATAATACAACTAAAAAGTTACTTGATAATTAATAATTTCAATGCCCGGGCTACTAATTTAACAATTATATAATTAATATGTCGTTAAAATAGATGCATAAAGTAACGCTTTGATTACGAAATATACGACCTTGCCCTTTGAGAATAGTTTATTGATTAACCCCCAAAACCTCAAAATCCCAAATATAACAGCTATCAATTTATTTATAGTCATAAGATAAAGAAACAACGCGACGTGTATACAGTCATCACATTGTTTTAAAATAACACATCGATGCAATATTTCGCAATCGTTTCGGTGTTACACATTTATTTCTGTTACTGTGCAATCAATATTTCGTAATATTTCATGTATTCCTTTCAAAGAAAAATACCGGTCAACCCGATAAACCCGACTCAATGCGATAAATCCGATGATTAATTGACCATTATTCAGTGCCGATGATTACGATTTTTGAGAGAAAGAGAAATTATAATAATCCAGTGATGCACAAAATGCACGGAGCAAATTCGTCTCTACGGTATTAATCACCGGACTCAAAGCGATTGTGAATCACTCGAGCACCTTTTGTGGACATAAAACATGCCATAAATATTCAACTCTAATCCTTAAGCATGCGCTTGATCTCCTTTCGTTGCGTATAAAAATGCTAAATTTGCATTTTTGTAAATTAATCGTTACTTTTGTTACGTTTAATCGATTAAATATAATAATTAATTCAATTATTACTTAAGATATTTTATTAAAAAAATAATTTTGTGAAACTTTGCTGTGGAGATTTTCGAACATAATATCAATTTATTTTAATTAATAAAATTAATTTATTTTTTCAATTTTTCAAGATTTTCTCATTATCTCTTCTTTTTTTATAAAATTGGATAAATGTAGAGTAAATCAAACTTACTGGTAAAAAAAAAATAGGTAATCACGGTCGCGTTCGAGATCAAAGGGAAGTGAATTTAAGGGTCAACGAAACATACAGGACGAATTGGCGTGAGTGCCACAGAAAATGGGACAGGGTGTTCAAAGGGTTGGAGATTAAACGTGAAAAAAAAAGAATGAAAACATGTGACCTGAAATTTGAATGATGTGAGAACCACCAACCCGTGTATTGTCCGGAGATTAATTGGAAAGGACGGACAGCAAGAATTGAGCGAGGATCTTCCGAAGAAATGAGAAACAGAGTCAGGGACGAATCCGGCGAATTTCTGGGTTTTAACAAAATGAATAATTACATCATCAAAAGCCCGAAAAATATTAATTTAGATTATTATAATTGTCATACATTTTTTTAAGAAAATTTTGAAAGAAGACGAGAAGCATGCTTAAAGAAATAAAATATTCAAAAGTCAGATGCGTCGTTATCATAGCTTACATCGGAGATCCGACCCTGAACAAAGCGCAGAATGGACCCATCAAAGAGTTGCAACATGAAATAAAGTCGTGCTTTCAGTTCGTCGATCTAGGAGAATAAAAGCTATTGATTCCTCCTGTTTCATACGCCCTTATTTGTTACGTGACGCAAAATATTACTAAAAAGGCTAAAAGTCCATTCGTTGCGTGTGTGGCTAAAATTCTAAATTAAATTTACATTCATTAAAATTTGATTGCATTAATTTCAAATATCTCACGGAAATTTTCAAAATTAATTTCTAAATGACCTTTCCCGATTTATATAATTACGTAATTATAACTATTTCATACAAAATAAATATGTATTAAATGTATATCAAATTTGATCTCTTTTTCTTTATATTTTACTCTTATATTTAGGCAATTTCTGGTCTTAAAAGCAATTGGAATCCTGTGACGCCGTACTTTACGATCAAATTACGATACCTCGAAGAAAGAATGCTTCTTTATCGCAAGGCAATAATTCATTCGACGAAGAAGTCCGAAATTGACTTAATATTTCAATTTAGAACCTCATTATCTCTTCTCGCTCTCTTATCGATTATCCCTAAACAAGTCGTATACGGGTCGAATAGATAAAAGATAAAGCCGAGACGATTTACTAATCAATGTCTGTCGAAATCTCGGTCATTACACTTAAATTGATAACGTCTGCGCTCTTGAACTGGCTACTTTCTATTAAAAAATCAACAGTTCAAAACAGACTCTTAAAGACATCTAAAAAAATTTTCTTCTTCTTAATAAAATTATCTTTCTTTACTTTCTTAATGCTCAGTAAAATAAAATTTTACTTTCTTCGCAACAAAAAAGATTATTGTCCACGTCTTCATTTTTTCACTTAATAAAACTTCGAAGCTGAATTTCACGATAAATATTTTATAAACCTTCTTTTACGTGCTAAAAATTGTAAAATATGACATATTTTCTGAAAGAGTTCATAAGAATAAAAGGGAAGCAACTAAAAACTTGTTCAGATACATTTTAGTATGAATAGAACTACAATCCTACATGTCTCTTTCTTAGTCCGGAAGAACCCGGCAACACTTACTACAGCAAGACAGGAAAAGTAAAAGCGACGCACAGAAGAAGAAAATAACGCACGTCTCCTCTACATCATGCGCACGAGAATGGTGGATTCCTTTCTCCTTGACAATATTAAATCGCTCAATAAGAGAACGTACGTGCTATTCCATAAAATAAAAAATAGGTTAAATTATTTTTCTAGTAGCTCTTGTCAGTTCTGATTTGTTTTACAAATTACGAGATTGTGGGATAGCGCACTTATACATGTCTCCAAACTAATAATTTGAAGACTGGTAAAGAAAATCTTTTATGGAAAAATAAGATGAAATCGTCGGATAAAATTTCTTCATAAAGCTTTATTTTTGAGAAAAATTACTTGGATGATTTTCAGTAGCAACTTTCTAATAAAAGTCCATTTTCTCACAAAAACGACTTTCTGCCAGATAGCTCACTCCCCCATTGGGCCACTCGATTGTGTTTCACGTCTTGTCGAGCACGAATAAACTCCTTCGGCTTTCATTGACTACCGCCGACGCAATAACGCATCCCCCATGGGGCGGGGATATTTCTACCCTGAAGCTCATCTCATAAAACTGCAAGCCTTGTAACGCGAGACGGCGCGGCGCCTCGGGATATGTAAGGTAAGAAAGGATTATTCCTAGTCGATTTAAAGTAAAAATAGAACGCGAAAAAACCATTAAATCTTTTTGATCTTCAATAAAAACTGGAAAATATTAACCTGGAGTTTAAATTAACTTCAAAAGTGGAAAAATTTAAATTTATATAATCAGACATAAAAGCCTTAAAAAATTAGGTTTATCTTCCTTTCAAATTTAAATTGAGTTAAAAACTAAAAAAATTATAATATTTAAACGGAATAAATTTCAATAAGAAAACCGTAAAAAATGCTTTTCAATAAAATAAAGCCTTAATCTCATTTGCAACTTAAAATTTATTATGAAATCATAAACATAATAGTATAAAATAGAATTTTGTATATTAAAAACATTTTCTAATTATTATCGATTATCACAAGTTTTACAATTTCAAGAAAAATATTAATTCCACAAATTGTTAGGTTAATTTAATTAAAAATAAGAAAGAATAGTTTAACCTATAATTAATAAATATATTTTCACAAAAAAATTTCTAAAAATTTAAACCAACTTGCAAGATCAGATATTTAAGACATTTTATCATCAAAACTATTTTTTTCCCCCAAAATTATATACCAAACTTATAACACCGAGAATAATTAAGAAAGAAGATTTTGTAATATCGCAAATTTCTTCTTTATGCTTAAAAGACAAAGAGATTATAAACTAAAGGGATTGCTCTCGGATCCAAGAGTGAGAGAGGAAGAGAGAGAGGAAAGTTTGAATCCATTTGTGAGAACCCGGCCTTCCTGAAATTGCAATCTGAATGTGGAAAAATGGAGCGTAGTACAGTTTGCGGTACATAACTTATTCAATAGGTCGGCCTCTATTCACCGCGGCTAGCGAAAAGAGGTAATGGCGATAATCTCGAAAGAAACCAGAAATGTGGAAAATGTGAAAGAGAGATGTGGGAGAAGAGAAACGCGAGAGAGAAATAATAAAAACGCATCACATCTCATCCAAAATTAACATGGAGAGCTTGCACGAGTTGCACGTGAACAAAGCAAACAAACTCGGACAAGCGTGACCTGTACACAATATTGCCTGCACGGTGTTCTAGATTCCCGTGTTGCTTTATCCATGAACTTTTTGGCTCATTTCCTGACTTTACGTCAACGTAAAACATGAGACGTCTTATACCCTTTGACATGTAAAATCTGAAAAACCTCGCATTCGCGAACTGATAACGAAACAAACGTTCCTCGTTCAAGAAAGAACTTGTTTAACGTTGAAATATATAATAGATCCGTCCCGTTTCTTAAAACGTAATTTCGATTCCTCGAATATTGTCGGATTTTGACATTTCAAAGAGAAAATATTTTCGAAATAAAGCGAAAGCGCTAACAAAATTTGGCTCGATTTCGAAACAAATTTAAACAGTTGCGAGTGATTGCGGTTGGAAATGGCTAGGTGAAAAGCAAATTTACACTCGTGCTGCGAATGATATTCCGTTTGTTGTCTCATGTTAACAATTGCAAATCAGCTGTCGATCACGGACAACTGTTTAAACTTGCCCGTGTACCAACGTCACTTTCGTCCCATTGCTAAACTACATGTGTCCTCGAAATTTCAAACCTTGAAAAATAATCGTCCTTGAAAAATAACTGACACTCAGGAGAAATGCATACAAAACGCCTGAAAATTGAAATGTTTCTCGTGATTCTTACACCAATCGGGAATCGATTTCTCGCCTCAATGGAAACGTCTATTTACTCTGTCGATTGATTAAAAATCAGATTAAAAGTAAAGAGAATATTTGAGTGTTAAATATAATAATAAAACAAAACAAAGAAAGACTATCAGGTTGAAAATAAAAGAATTTCCAGGCAAATTAAGCTTCGACAGAAAAATTAAGTGGCAAAATTATATTCTCCAGTCAAGGGAATTTTAACAGAACTAAAGTTCAACAGAATTTTAATTCAAAGCTTTGTTACAAAGATATGCAATGTAAAAAAAAAAAACTGAAACGATGTGTTGAGAAAGAAACACTATGAAAAAGCCGTCTCCAAATTGTGCGTCTGCAATTAAAAGAACGTCCGGCGGTAATATGGGCACGCTTTAGATGGTGAAATAATCCGCATTTTATTTTATTCACGTCATGTATTATAACACGGACTGCGTCTTTAAACGTTGCGTGTAAACGATATCTTACGCTATGTATATCTCTAATTGAAAATGAAAAGGCGGCACCTTTATTTATAGTGTTTATTTACTCGTACTTTTCGTCACAGTGTTTTATCGGTCGGAATATCTCTGCAATCGATCGCGATAAGCTCGCGGGTCACTGTAGATTAGTATGAATGCATTCCTATGACGTCGGTATCGAAACTTTTCAACACCTTTTACTCGGCGCAGATATGCACTCATAGTGCCTTTGAGATTGCTTGATTACTGCTTGTTTAACGCGACTGATTTCGTTTCAATGTTTACAACCAATGTTATTAAAAAAGAGGAATTAACAGTGTTGAATATGGCGCTCTAGCGCCTTGAAGCGCCTCTATGTTCGCACAGACACGCCACGCATGCTAGGGAAAATTAAAGTTCCGTTGCGTGAGCGCTTACTGCGTTTCACTATATACTCTCACTATCTATGTACTCTACCTGTCTTGTCGTTCGTTCGTTACGTTGCAGTGTGTATAAAGTTTCTTTTCGTTGCATTACCTTTTTCCAAAAAGACACACTGCCTATTGTATTCAAGACTTATAATTACACGTATCTTAACCACAATACCTGGCGGAAGTCATTACATAACCCTGCGCAACAAACAGTTAATTTTTTTGCGCGTTAAACACATGTAAATGAATATCCGATATATTGATTCCTCGTCTATTTGATATTCAATCGATTTTACAACGAGAATTAACATAATCGATACAAGGATTAACATAAATAATTATCTGCCGCAGGAGTTGATGCAGAACACACGTCGACAAAAATTAATATCATGATAAATTCATTTTTCTGAGAATAATTAACGATGATCGATGTTATTTGAAAGTAAATCAATGTGTTTGCTTTCCCTCTTTTATGCAAAATCACAACAGAAAAGATTACAACTTCGTTATTTTTGGGCATTGGATGAGTTAGTATACGCTCGCGAGCACGCCAAATATAATTTCAGCTCGGCTCTGAAAAGAGATCGAAAGCCGCGGAGTCCGCAAACGCGCGGAATTTTCGTATTCTTCGGTTACGTTAAATTCCATTTTGCGGAATTGGGTAACTTTACAAAGGTACTCACCGGAACAGCAGGAAGCCCAGACCCGTAACCGCGGCTCGTCGAACGTCATCGTTAACATCAGAAACCTGTTACAACAAAAAAGATCCGCAGATACAGCGTGTACCGCGGAAAATTCAACCTGCGGTCTCTTTGAGTTGAAATTGACAGAACCCATCTGTCTCTCGAATTAAATCAAAATCAGTGTGTAAAATCCATTTTATTTTTATATGTATATGCAAAATAAGTGTATTTATTCAAAATGGCTTCTCATCTAAATTTATTTAAATATTAATAATAATACTTTATCACCGAAAAAGAAAACACGCTCAAACATTTATAGGTCATTCTATGCATAAGAAACCAATAATGAAATAATAAATTAGATATAGTGATAAAATAACGATATAAATTAGAGATAACAAGAATCGAAAAAGATTCTTTCTAAATAAAGCAATAAAATATACTCTCTAAATCTCATCGAGTGGTTTCGCAACATAATATATTACAGTGATTGCGATAGTAACTCCAAAAGAGAGGGTTGTCACTCTAAATTGAATAAATACGGGCATTCATAAGGTAAGAGTGAACTTTTCGCTCAAATTTTTAGAGCAACTGCTCTACTGGAGTGATATGATCTCATTCTAAAGCTATAGTGAGTCACGATTCACTAAAGATCAACTGATAAATGATTCTAATAAAGTAAAATTTTTCACTCAAAATTTTAGAGTGATATAATTCACTCCTATGGACACTGATCTACTGCACTCAAAAAGAATGCCCTTTCACTCAAATGGAGTGCAATTGCACTCTAACTTGTGTAAAGTGCAATTTAACTCTTTCTTAGAGTGACAAATCACAGGCTCAATTTTCACTTTTCGTTACACTTGTATTTCACTCGTTTTGAGTGATACTTCATTCTTTGACTTTTAAAAAATATAACAACCGAATACATCGATAAAAATACGGAATCTACAGGGAGTACGTATAATCAAATATAAACACTTACGGCAACGTGTAGGAGTTTGCGGATGGCTTGGTTGTTTCCGGTGCCGCAATAAGCCATCGCCAGAGTGTACATACCGCTCCTACGCAGGATCGGATCCTTGTCGGCGCACAAAGACGTCACTAGAGGATCAGCTTCCTCGAGGCGGCCGTACATCGTGAAGGCGATACCGACCGCCAAGCCACGCAAGATCTTCTCGTGCTGCGTCTCTTGGGCGTACTGGAACAGCAAAAAACCTCGTAAAAAGGTGGATATTCGGCTAAATGTCAAAACCGAGAATATTTTTTCTTTACTCAGTGAACGCAAAGAAGGTAATAATCTAGTAATGTTTTAGCTTCGCAATAGTCAATAGAACAGCTGCGCGCTTATAAATACACACCATGGCCTTCGATATTAATACGAAATTATTTTTCTAACTAATAAGATGTGATAAAAGCGTTTACGTCTTATTGTCGTATTTACGTTTAAAAATTGCCTCGCTTAGAGATTATTTCTATTCATGCAGTTATCCAAATTGAAATTTAATGTTATTCTACAAAAAAATTCTATAAAAAATTAATGTTATTTTATAAAAAATCTCTAAAAAAAACTTTAAAAAAATCTTCAATAGTTACAAATTAATATTTTTCGATTCTCATGCGAAGAAAAAATTTCCTTGTATAAAATAATTTTCTCCTATAATCCTTCTTTTTGTTTCTGAAAATTTGGTTTCGTTGAGTTGCGTGCTTTTAACGCTAAATGATCCGCATTTATTTCGCACGAATCTACAATTAATGCGCGCTGGCCGGTTTTTGCAGGAGATCGAGATATGCTTGTGCGTTACTTAATCACAGCCGCTGGGATACATTATGGTACCCGTAATGGATAATTCGATTAAACCGACCGACTAGTGGCAAGTTATGATTCATTTAGCATCGACCTGCTGCTGCTTGCAGCGGTGACCGGCAGCGACGAAAGTTAAAACTCGTTTCAGCCGCGCGTGAAACTACTTTCCGCGAGAAATGTCAAAACTAAAACGCGACTACGGTTTTCGGAGGCTCGGAGAGAAAAACTTTGTGGATTAATGCGCGAATAGCGTGAGAAAAAGAACAGCGAAATCGTGTCTTTATCGGCCATTTCCCAAAGAAAATAAAGAGACTTATCTGAAATCATTTAATGTCAAAGAACACAGATAAGTTCCTTTAAAAATACCTAATAAAATGAAATTATAATAAATCTTAAACCCAAATATTTTGTATCGAAACTAATATAAACTATAAAATTCCAAAGAAATATTCAGCGTCAAAACATCTTAAATTATTTAAAATTATATATTTCAAATTAAAAATCTTTTAATCAAGAGATTATAAGACAATTGCAAGCTGCCGTTTCTGCAAATAAATGTTAACATCCAACTGCGTAATCATAAAACGGATTAATTAATCTCTTTCCGAAATGACGCATGTACTAATTGATACCCATTAACCGATATCAACGTCTTATCAAACTCAACGTGTAAATGCCCGTCGGCGAGCTATAAAAGAATCGTCAGCAAAATCGCAACGAAAATCAACGTATCGTATCGATTACCGTGAAGATGGGTTCGCCAGCGATTGCAATCTGTGCGTAAAAAATAATTATTCTCAATTTTCGTCGTCGCATATTCGTAAAGAAAATATTGTTTCTTAATTTTATTGAGTTGCATTTTGTGAAAAAAAGTTATCCATTCGCGGAGAAAAAATATTTCTCTTCGATTTCGTGTCTTCCTGTGTCAAAAAATATAATTATTCTTCGTCTACAGTGTTGTCCATCGATAATAGAAGGATTATCTTCCTGGGCTTCGTAATAAAAAAAGTATGCAAGTAGAAACTTGCACATTGCTTCCTCATAGTTTTTAAGTGTGCAAATTATAAATTTGCACGTTGTTTAAGCAACATTATTCATTTCGCTCATAAACTTTCCTCTTTTGAGCTTTTTTATACATAATTATTAGTAGATATTTATTAATTTGGCTTCCTCATAGAAAAAGCTTTATGAGCGAAATAAAATGTTGCTTAAACAACATGCAAATTTATAATTTACATACTTAAAAATTGTAAGGAAATAATGTTCAAATTTATAATTTGCACACTTAAAAACTATGAGGAAGCAATGTGCAAATTTCTACTTGCACACTTAAAAACTATGAGGAAGCAATGTGCAAGATTGCAAGTTTATACTTGCACGCTTTTTTTTATTCTGATAAGCTTTATTACGACTAATATCTGTTATACTAATATCTGTTATACTATTACAAAAATCAATTAAATAAGAGTTAACGTGATATAAGACGGCAAACACCGTCATAATGAGCGTCGTGTCGTCAAGTTGTCGACAACATTGCTCGTAGTTGAACTCTTTGAATCATGCCCCGATCTTGACTTAATTGTTTGGATCATACCCCGATCTTGGATGATCCGATCTAGACTTCTAGGCAATTAAGCCAAGAATATAATCCTCTTCTAAAAAGAAGATGTCATCGATACTCGAATCTATCGAAATATTGTTGTCGCTTTTCCGCGATGCCGATTGGTTCTCTTAATTGTTGCGCTTACTTCATGAGCGGCTGTCATGGCATATTTTGACAGTTGTGTGGTTAATAGTGTAAAGGCCCCCGCACAATCAAAAATATAAGGAACAAAGAACAGATATTAGCGATTAGGAATAAGAAATCAGGAATAAAGCTGGTGTAGCATCATTAATACACGGCTTCCGATAGATTAAAAATCTATTGCCTTTGTTTTTCGTGCGTCCAGCTTTATTCCTGATTCCTTAGTCCTAATCGCTAATATCTGTTCCTTGTTTCTTATATTTTTCATTGTGCGGAGGCCTTAATAATAATAACAGTGAAATATTAAAAATAAATAGCGCGCGCGCAACGCGCGTCTGTGATGTCTAGTAAGGATGCGTTCGGAAACATTACCCGGGTACAACGGGAATACTCTCTTCTTCTAATTCGCTAAGATAGAAAGAGAAGGGAGTATACTCGTGTATACTCGAGTGACGTTTCCGAACGCCTAAAACTATAAATAGCCTGATATTTCAAAATTTGCCACACATATTTCTATTAAAAAAATTATGGACCTTTGATCGCGTATAAAAATGAATCTAATCAACCAAATCTTAAAAAGTTATATACAAAATAGGGGTAGAAAAAAACTGAAAAATATAATAGAATTAGAAATAGATCGATATCTCAAATATTGAGAAAGCTACAGCGTAAAACACACTTTTCTGAAAAATGAAAATCCCCCTAAAATCCATACCGATCGACGGATTTTAAGAAAATTAGAAGAGAACATACTTTCTATGATACTCTATTTGTGTGCAAAATTTCAACCCGGTATCTAAAAAATTGTAGAAGTAGATGCGTGTACAAAAAATCCGTGCACACACACATACACACACATACATACTTCCGGACGTTTTCTACTAATGTGTTTTCTCATTTTTAGACATTTTAGAACATTCTAAACCTATTTCCATCAAAATCTCGAAAAAATTTTTTTCCACCATCACAAAGCTTCCTCTATGAGGAAGCAAAAAAACAAAATATTCTTGGATTTCGCGTAAATCTATAACGGATTTAATTCCATTTTGTGAAGAATCACTTTAAACCAACATACTTTTGCCTGCAGTGTATCCCACTCTATTGGCGTCCCTCGCGTCGAATCCGAACTACACGCTCTTCGCTGACGATCGTGGGATGTCACACATAATTGACACCAGCGAATCTGTACTTACACAGAGCGACATCGAGGAGCTCAGTGAAGCCGCCCTTAAAACCACCTTCCTGTTATACACTCGGTAAATATATTCGAAATACTGATGCAAAATTGCAATGAAGATCACGGTTTCTAATCGGCTTTTCTCCTTAGGAATCGGCATGCCGGACACCCGATTGTCATCAATGATAAGGATAGCGTGAGGAAGAGTTCCTGGAATCCTGCTCATCCGACTCGTATTGTCACTCATGGATGGCAAGGTGACATAAACCCTGGATCGGCTTGCGCCTTGATTCGAAACGGTAAGATCAATCTTAATAACTTAAATACCTGAATCCTTGCACTTTCCAGGATCTTCAATATAATTTTTCTTTAATATAGTTTTCTCCGTCCCTTTACTTTAGCTTTAAATTCCTGAACTTTTAATTCTGTAAATTCTGTAAATTTAATTTACTTTGGTTTCCCCGATTCCTTAATATTATAGAATCATTGTTTCTCTCTCCTCGTTACTTTCAATTCTCTGATCCTCGGGATTCCGTAAATTCTCAAACATAATTTGAATTTCTGAACTCTCGGATTCCACGCGCCGTTCGTTCTTAGTGCTCCGAGTTTCAGTTAATTTATATTTTATTAATATTTCCTCTTTGATATTCTCAGCTTATCTCAACGTCGGCGATTATAACGTCATCCTCGTCGACTGGAGCAAGGCGGCTGGAAATCTCTGGTACTGGAAAGTCGCACAGAGTGTGCCACTAGTGGCGCAACGCGTGACAGAATTAATAGACTTTCTGGAGAGCGAAGCTGGTCTGGATCCTTCCAAAACCAGAGTAGTAGGACATTCTCTGGGAGGACATGTCGCCGGTCTCGCCGCTCGAAATGCAAGAGGCGAAATTGCTGAGGCGATAGGTAAGTCTAATAAAAATCATTGAGAAGAAAAAAAAATCAGTTTAAAAATAAATAATAATACAATCAAGAGCTTTCAAAATCTTCCAAAAAAAAAAAGGAATGAGAAAGAAACGGCGTTTTCAAAAAAACTGTTCGTGAAAATAGTAAGATATATAAAAGATAACAATAAATATAAATGAAAAGAAAAAGCCTCGATAAACTTGGAATCTTAAAATATTTCTGTGAATTTTAGCTAAAAATCCCTCAATCTGATAAAACAGAATCCGATTTGCAGCTTTAGATCCCGCGAGACCCTCGTTCGGATCGAAAAAACCGGGAGAGAGAGTGGACAAATCGGATGCAGCTCGGGTCCACGTGATTCACACGAGTACTCTGGGTCTGGCAGAACCAATAGGTGACGCCGACTTTTATCCGAATGGGGGCAAGAATCAACCGGGATGCAATGTGATCGGTAAATAAAGCTTGCTATCGAACCGCCGAAATCAACATCGCGTGCTCATTAATTAAAACGGTAATTAATTCGCAGCGCTCGCATGCGCGCACTCGAGGTCTTACGAGTACTACGCCGAGTCCATCCTGAATCCCACGGGCTTCCGCGCCGGGAACGTGTTCATGGGTGGACCGACCCTCGATCCGAAGTGAGTATCGATGTCATCTTATTTTTCAATATGAAACATTCGTTCTCTTTCGAAACGCAGCGTCATCCATGTCCATTCACGCGAATTGACCGAGACGTTAATTGATCCGTTTATCGTTTGTGTCATTTTCAGCGCACGTGGAGAGTATATTCTGGAGACTGCCAAAGAACCACCGTTCGCACTCGGATGACAACGTCGACACTATCGTTATATATTTAATATTTTTATATATTGCATGTACATCTACGATATTAAAAAATAAATTTTTTACAAACACAGATTAAAAATAGGCATGAATTGGTCTAATATTAAAATCCTAGATTGATCCTACAACATTAAATCTTTGTAATGATTTCACCGATTGTTGAGAGACTTCCACATAACTAAGATTTCCTGTTTATTTTTGTCTATTTACTTATTTTTATTTATTGGCTATCTTTTTTCCGTTCTACATGTGATGCTTCATGGTGACTATTACGAGGTTGATAAGTAGATTACACTTATCATGTAACAAATGCGAGTTATTAATTTGTTAGTTAATTCCTTTAATCTTTTTTCTTTTATTTAAAAGTCAATTTCGTAATATGCCATTAGTTGATCTTTTTAACCAACTTCGCAGCCGACCACTGGTTTAAAGAACATAACTACATTTTCACTACTATTTTGCGTCGTTTCAAAATTATAATTATATATTTGTAATTGTTATACACTTCGCTTTAACATCGGCGTTTGCCTTCTAATTATAATCAGAATCCTTTACGTATTTTTTTTAAAATAATCTATACTCAACATTTCCTTCATAATTTACAATAAAGTTAACCAAAATTACGTCCTACTTAAGGCCATTGCACGTAACAAAGTTTTAGTCATAATCGAAAGGCCGTAAGAAAATAGACCAATCACAGTCAATTATTCTCCTCGATCTCGAAGAATAATCGAGTGTGATTGGTCTATTTTCTTACGGCCTTACGATTATAACTAAAACTTTGTTACGTGCAATGGCCTTTAGTTGAAGCCCTTTATCACTACTATATCATTATTTTTATCGACAGAAAAATTCTTTTTCTATCTTGCCATTAGATATCAGAACACTTGAAATTATCAGAATAGAAGTTTTGTTTATACTAGCATTATATCTAAGCTATTTTTCTTGAAGAAAATGGATATCTGATTATAATCATCAATTTTCTACAATCTTTTTTTAATTAATCTCCATTCCAACTTGATTGACACCTATGATTTATGATAGCTAACGATATCATCGATATTATCAACGACTTATCGATCACGCCACCGAATATACGTCTATCTGCAAACTATAAAAGACAAGGTAAATCTGCATCTTTAATGACTCATGAAGATTATTTCAAAGATGATCGCTACGCCGGCAATCGTATTATGTACGTAAAGAATTAGTTACCTTCGAATTACATAATTAAATATTCATGAAAAAAAGGACTATTCTTGGACTTATAGTTACATGCAAAAATAGTATATTGTACAACTAGTGGAAAAAGTGGTCGATTCTGAATGAGCGTGAAGTTGGTCGCACGAGCGAAGCGAGTGCGACTATCACACTCATTTGGGCTCGACCACTCTTCCCACGAGTAGTTCATACTATTTTTCCTAACAAGAGCGTGAAACAGGCCGCTTTTCGCGCTTGTTTTACAATTTCATTTCTCCACTAGTTGAGAAATGGCTCCATGTTTCAACGCTTACGTCATCATTGCGAAATGGATCGTTTTGCTCACTCAAAACAAGCGCGAAAAGCGGCCCATTTCACGCTCGCGTTAGGAAAAGATATATTTATATTCGCAGTTGTATAAAAAAAAGTATTCTCAGATTCTACATAAATTTGTGGCGTATTTAATTATATCTCCAAGAAATACTTTAAACTAATAGATGTCTGTTGCTTGCAGTGTATCCTACTTTGTTGACGTCTATTGCGACGAATCTTAATTATACGATTTTCGTCGATCACGGAGAAACAATAAATCTGATCAATATTAATGAACCTCAATTTACGCAGGCAGAACTCGAAGAGATCGAGGAATCCGCTAAAAAAACTACTTTCTATTTGTATACTCGGTAATGTATATATCCGAGATATATAGTAATTTATATGTATATTCGAGTAATTTATATGTATATACTGGCGCAACATCGTAATTACAAAAAATATCGCTTTTAGATCAATTTCTTCTTCTTTAGAAATAACCCGCTAATTGGACAGCAGGTATTCATCGACGATCTGGATAGTGTGAAGAAAAGTTTTTGGAATCCTGCTCATCCCACTCGACTGGTCATGCACTCATGGATGGATAGGAAATTGTGAGGGAGCTGCTTGCACCCAGATTCGAGACGGTATATAGAGTTGTTATTAACCCATTAAATCTCTTAAAAAGCCCCTACGCGTTTTTCTGTTTTATATCTTTGCAACTCGAGTCTCAATAGAAATTTTTAGACCGCAAATGATATTTAAGAGTAAAAAAAAATTGCTCTTTCTAAACATCTAGTCGGCGATAGGGTAGGATATCTGGGGAAAGAAGATATAAAGGGTGAAAAAAGAGGTAAAAAAATAAGTGACCCCTGTCTACACACTGACAAATATTCAGGGTGCATTCGGGGAGACGCTATTAACGCTATAAACGCAAACGCTATGAACTTCGTTCGAAGAGCCAATAGCGCGACAGCGATAGCAAGCTGCCCGAACGCAGCTTAAGCGCCAATAGTATTTCGTGCCTCACCTCGAAAATAATAGCGAAAATAGCGCGAGTGATGACGTCACGCTGCCTTTACAGTGACGTCATCATCGTATATCACAGCGCCACAAAGCGTCTCCTCGAACAGTTTTGGACGATAATTGTGCTAATAGCGTGCTCCCCGAATGCACCCTCAATTAACAAATGATTTCGTTTACTTTTTTTAGTAGAATTTTTGTTATAGATCTTAGATATCTTGGACTTAAATATGTAACAATTATATCGATTTATTCTACTCAAAAAGGTAGTCAAAATCATTTATTAGTTGAATATTATTAATAAAGTTGAATATTATTAATATTATTAATAAATATTATTAATAATATTATTAATAAATATTATTAATAATATTATTAATAAAAGATCAGAGGTTATTTACTCTTTTTTTACCTTTTTTACTCTATTTTCAACTTTTATATCTTTTTTTTTTTCTTCCCACCCCATCGCTGACTAGATTTTCGGAAAAAGCAACTCTTTTTACCCCTAAATATTAATTGCAGTTTAAAAATTTTGACTAGGAAAGTTACAAGGATTTAGAGTTACAAAGATTTAAAACAGAAAAGCGCGTAGGGAGCACTTAGGACTTAATCTTAATTGCTTCTAAATCTTCGTTTCTTTGCATTTTTACTTTTTCTCTCACTTTGTTTTTAAATTTTGGAACTTTTAATTTTCAAATTTAATATTCTTTGATTTCCTGATTCTTTAAAACATATCTAATTCTTATTTTTCTCTCCTTATTTTCAATTTTTTATTTCTTTAAAATATTGTTCTTTTTACAAATCCTCAAATTTTATTTAGATATATAATCTCCTGAATTATGTAAGCATGAATTGTTTTAGTGTTTCAAAAGCCTCGGTGATTAATTTCTATTAATATCATCACGTTAATATCTTCAGCTTATCTCAATGTTAGCGATTACAACGTTATCATGATCGATTGGCGAGAAGCAGCTAAACATTTGTATTGGAAATCAGCAAGAAGTGTGCCATTCGTGTCGCAACGCGTGGCCTTTCTGATAGACTTCCTGGAATACAATGCAGGTCTCGATCCTGACAGGACTACAGTAATCGGATACTCTTTAGGAGCGCATATCGCCAGCCTCAGCGCCCGTTTCGCGACTAGCGAGATTGGCGAAGTAGTCGGTAAGTTCAGCGAAAAGCTTCCAATTCCTTAGGCCCAGTTTCACAGGTGTCGGTTAACTTTTAACCTTAGATTAACTCACTCTTCGTCTCCTTCTAACGTCCCCCTTATAACCATTTCTATCAATGTGGATTAACTTTAATCTCGGTTTAACTTACTTTTTATCTTTTTCTAATTTCAAAACTAGAAAAAGATAAAAAGTAAGTTAAACCGAGATTGAAGTTAATCTGCATTGATAGAAATGGATATTAGAAAGAGACGAAGAGTGAGTTAATTTAAAGTAAAAAGTTAACCGACACCTGTGAAACTGGGCCTGTCAGCTATCTTGATCCGGGATCAAAATGAATTCCCGATCTACAGCTTTAGATCCTGCGGGACTTACTTTCGAATCCGAAGGACCAGGAAAAAGAGTGGACAAGTCAGACGCGGTTCTAGTACAAGTGATACATACTTGCACGAAAATTCTGAGCATAAAATCGGCGATCGGCACTTCTGATTTTTATCCCAATGGCGGTGAGGAGCAACCAGGATGCGGTCCGATCAGAGGGATCGGTAAATGAGACTTACCAACATCAGTCGATATCACTCGTTAATTCATTAATTAGTAAACTAATTTATCGTTAATAATTCGCAGGTGATTCCGAGGCGATAAACTGCGCGCACTCTAGGGCTTTCCTTTACTACGTCGAATCCATTGCAAATCCCACAGGTTTTCGTGCCGGAAACGTGTTCATGGGAGGACCATCCCTCGATCCAAAGTGAATATATGATGTTCTTATTCTCCGATATGTATATTTGTCTTTTTTCAAAACATGGTACCACTCTTTTCCCTCCCCAATGCCTATCGTTTCTATTTCTGTTAATTAATCCAGAAATATCAGAAACTTTCGCGTTTTTCTTCATGTTAATTAATCGAGATGTTAATTAATTCGTTTATCGTGTCATTTTCAGCGCACATGGAAAGTACGTTCTACAAACTGCCAGCAAATCACCATTTGCACTCGGATAATAATTAATACCATTATTTTACGCTTATTACTTTTGTACATATTCCTACATTTTTTGTATTCCTATTAAAATCATTTTTATAAACCTACTTCCCATATTATTTTATTGTTTTATTTAATCAGAATTACTTCCTTCATATTACTTCAGTAACTCACATTAACGAATATTTTAATATTCTTTCGATATAAACTACTAAAACATAAAACAAACAGAAGACCTATTTTTTCCAAGTTTTCAACTTTATTTTTCATAAGTTGTTTAAAGAACATATTTTGCATATAAATACGTTTTCAGTACTAAAATGTATTTCTCTTTTCAATCGATTACTAGATTTTAAATATTATTAAATTAAAAATATCTGTGGTGGCCGTGTGCCCCTAAATGGCAGGCCGGCATTACATCAACCAGCCGTGCACGGGCAAATACGCTTTTTCGCGAGCGCCCAGCCACGTTGACTAGGTTTATAAACAAATTTAGCAAAATACTCATTTGCCAATTGACGCTCTCACCAAGAGTCGAAGTGTGGTACATACAAATATAAATCAATAACATTTTTAAAGTTTGGTGATGTTTAAAATAGTATGAAAAATAGGGTTTTAGATTTTAAAAAGCGCTAGAAAGTGTGCATTAAACTTACCGCAACCATATCTTCGATCGCCTGCGTTGATTTGGATCCCAGCATGACCATTCCCATGGCGATTCCAGCCGCTTCACCGGTCACGGCATCATCTTGATACAAGTTGAATTTTAATTGTTCGTAAACATCTTGTCTATGTGAGCCCATAGCGGCTAATCCAAGGCCAAGACAGCCACCATGGCGGACCATCTGAAACAAGTTTAACAAAATAAATCGCATCAAATTTAACTCTCGGCACATACATACTTGTTAAAAGATTTACCGAAATTATGTATAATTTAATAAATACTTAATTTCAATACAAACTAATTAATTATAGAAAAGTATATGTTTGTTCCGCCAATAAGTAATTAACAAGAAAAACTCTATTTTTAATCAACAACAATTAATTAATTATATACAAAAATTTTGAAATTTAACAGAAGAGAATATTCCAAAATAATTATGCAATGTACCTCGTTTTGAGCATCTTTTAATTGGCCTAAGAGGTAGTCTGTGATAGCGGCCCCGTGATTAGCATGTATAAGTCCCAAAGCATATAAACCACCGCCTTCAGAGTATCCGGCACCGGCGGCACCAGAATCTCTTGGCAAATAAGACTGCATCAGGGCTAAAGCTTCTTGTTCATGACCCCGGTGAATAACTCCCAAAGAAGCTGTCGCCGTCAACTTCGCCCAATTAGTGGCGCGGGCCAACCACTCCAAATTGTCTCTAAAAGATAACAAATATTCCAAAAAATTAAAAATTTTGCAAGATTTTTGCTTTTCATATTTTTCATATTCCATTTTATTATTTTCTTTAAATCAAAAATTCGTAATAAACATAATTATTAAAAACTGATAAATTCTGCAAGATTATATTTTTTTATAAAAAAATAAAAACAAATTAAAATTTCAAATAGCAAAAATTAAGACGCCTAACGAGATTTCAAAGATAGATACCTTAGGAATTGATCGCTTGTCGTCCCGGAATGCATAAAAGCATTCGCAATAACAGTGGCAGTGTGACAAATTGAGACTCGTATGGCATCTTTGGTGTTTTTCAAGATCAGCATGTCGGTATGATTGCTGCGAATCAGAAACTGCAGATGTAAATCGATAGATACTTCGCCACCAAGAATACTGGATAGAGCATCAACACGCTCTTGCTGTTCTCTCTCCTCTGCATTCTAGAAAAAAAATTTCATAAAACATCCTAAATTAATATTAAAATCTGTATCAATATGTATTTATCAATTACATAATTTTATTTCTCAAAAAACTAACACTCACCAAACTCTCGATGCTGCGCTGAGCTTTTTCTTCCCCGGCAGGAGCAGCAGTTTCTTCCTCCACCTCCATATTCGCGGATTCTGTGCTAGCTTCCGTGGTTTTGGCAGCGACGGCAGCAGATGGCTTAACCACCGGTTTAACCATTAACGCGCCCGGAATGGGTGCAGTAGCTCGCAGAGCCTGCAGAACACGACCGAGAAACTGCTGAGTTGCAGACTCGTATAAGTCGAAGGCAATCTGATAGGCCATCAGCACACAGTCGTGCGAACCCTTGCTCAATCGGTCCAGAAGCTCGGCCACGGCCAGCGGATCGTCCAGGAAGATTAGGCACTGGCACATGTTGACATAATCGGGCGTACCAAGATTTCGGTAGAGACTAACCAAGCAGCGGAGTACAGTGTTACGAAATCCACGATTCTGAATCAGGCTCATGGCCACTTGAAAGGCATACGATAACATTCCACTCACATCGTCCTGGAAAGAAAAATATTTCATGGTATTTTCATGTCCAAATTTAATCTTGAACTTTACTTCATAAATTATAAATAAATACAAATCTGTATAGATCGCGTAAAATAGTATAACATATATATATATGTATATATATATATATATATATATTAGGGTGTCATTTTAGAGCAACTTTTTTTTTTATTTTACGAATAGCATATATACTTGCAGGAAGAGGCTTGTTCGCGTTGCTTGAAATCCTCAAACATTTTTGCACTTGAAATGAGATAAATATATATTCGGCCGTTGGAGAGAGAGAAAGCGAAGATGCTGAGTGCAAAAAGTGCAAGCAACGCGAACAAACCCAAGGTAAAATAAGATACCTGTTAAAATTTTAGCCCTTAATATTAATATTAACAGGTCGCTCATCGTGATTTTTTATTCTTCATTTAGTAAGATAGAAAAAATTTTATAACTATCTAACAAACAGTAATACAGCATTGCGCCACATAGATTTTCTGTAGTAAATTTACCGCTCTACAAAAAAGATCTCTTATCATTTTTTCATAAATTCAACCGTTCAAAAGGTATTCAAAGTTAAAGTTTGATAAATTTTATAAAAATTGTTTTTGCTTCTTATGAATGTTGTATCATATCGACTATCAAAAATTATGAAATAATCAATAGATATTTTTGTGGAAAATTTAACGATCTACAAAAAAGGTCTCTTGTTTTTTTCATAAATGTAACCATTTAGACGATATTAAGGTTTAAAGTTCAAAGTATAAATCTATCAAACTTTAACTTTATAAAATAAAATTTATCAAACTTTAACTTTGAATATCTTTTGAACGGTTGAATTTATGAAAAAATGATAAGAGATCTTTTTTGTAGAGCGGTAAATTTACTATAGAAAATCTATGTGGCGCAATGCTGTATTATTGTTTGTTAGATAGTTATAAAATTTTTTCTATCTTACTAAATGAAAAATAAAAAATCGCGATGAGCGACCTGTTAATATTAATATTAAGGGCTAAAATTTTAACAGGTATCTTATTTTACCTTCCTGCAAGTATATATGCTATTCGTGAAATGAAAAAAAAAAAGTTGCTCCAAAATGACACCCTAATATATATATATAT